>NW_010541651.1:0-2072 GCF_000687285.1 Phaethon lepturus
GCTGTGACGGATTAGGGCTCTGTGTCAGACACGATCCATGACTGCTTATTTTTTCTTCTCATTGTACTTATTTTTATGGTTCCTCAACAAAGAGGCAGATTATTTTTCCTTGAATGAGTAATGGTCAGTGGTGTTTCCTTGGTATAGAAAATGGCTTCTCGGGGAAACCGTTGCAAGTGGCAGGCTGGGGGGGAGGTTGGGGAGGGTGGGAAGAAAGCACGTGCCGCAGTCGCCACTCTGCCCTTCGGTGTTTCTCGCCTGGGCTTCCCTGCACCTCCACATCCCCCTTCCCACGCCGGCTGGCCTGGGCCGTGCTGCGTGTCCAGGAGAGCTGCAACAGCATTGCTAGCTCTGGCACTTGGCTGCTGCGCCTGTCTGTCTCGGATGAAAGTAGTAGACCGCATGAAAAACAAAGGAAAATTCTCTGAAGGAAGGTTTTAGAGAAACAGCAGTTCCCTAACGTGACGTGTATTTTTCCCTATAGTGTATATTTCCGCTGTCTTCAAATATACAACTCTACTTCATTATTATTGTTCTTGTTCAGACTATTGGATTCTGTTTCCATATGTCTTGGCTCTTTTGAATCAAATAAGAAAGTTTTTTAATATATTTTTTCACTTCGGCTTTAATCTTAAGTCCAGTCCTAGAAAAATCTATGTTCAGCAGTTTTCTGCATTCTGTCCAGATCTATTTACACAGAAAAATGTTCTTTCCATTACTGCATTTAAGGACACGATAAATTCTGCTAGTTTTAAGAAATTGAGAATAGTAACAGTGTTTGAAGACAGACCTTTGGTGTCAATACTAGACTACTGAGGCTTGAGCTCTGCTGAATCTCTCGCTACAAAATCTTCTTCAGACGAACAATTCATAATCAGCCTTTTGTCAAATTTCAGTCATTCAGTAATGTGAAGGATTTCCTGAAAAGTCAACATTTTTTTTCTGTTGGGTAAGTGACTGAATCAGGTTAAGTCTGTTTGCTGAAAACAGCTATTTTAAAATCAAAGTGTGTCACTGACGGAAATAGCTTCCTATTTTCTTCTGCTGTTTTCTGATGTACTTTTTACATTAGTTACATTTATAATGAGATCATTCCTCAGTAACCCTTTTTTCTAACCTGCCATTCCTTTATTGCATCACCATAAACTTCAGTATGCATGCATTCACTTTTAAATTGAAGACTGTAACATAGAACATTTTTTGCACTTAGTGGAAGTTCAGAATTTAATCTCTGAAGTGGACTTTCCAGAACCTCCATCTACATCTTTAAGACTCTTGGATAATCCTGACCTTGTGTACCTGTGAGTATTCCTGACTTGGGGGATACTCCTTACCACCCCTTTGTTTCAGGTTTTATAAAATGAAATGTCTAGTCTTTAGACTTTCAGTATTTCTGGCAAACGAAAATATTATTTAAAACTGGCCTTGTCCTTATGGGTGATTTTAACTTCCCAGATGTCAACTCGGAACATCATACAGCGGTCAAAAACAGGTCCAGGAAATTCCTGAAGCACATTGGAGATAACTTCTTGGTGGAGGTACTAAGGGAGCCGATTGGGAAAGGTGCCCTCCTAGATCTGTTTTTTGTAAACAGAGAGGGACTCATGGGCCACGTGGTGACTGGTGGCTGTCTTGGTCACAGTGACCGTGAAGTAGTTCAGATGCAAATTGTTGGTGACAGGAGGAAAACTGTCAACAAAACTTTGGCCCTGGACGTGGGAAGAGCAAACTTGGGGCTGCTGAAGGAGCTAGTTACTAAGCCTCCCTGTGCATCTGCTTTTGAAAGTATTTGGGTCCATGGATGCTGGTCACTTTTTAAGAGCCGCCTCTTAGGAGTGCAGGAGCAGGCAATTCCAAAGTGTGGGAAGTCAGGCAAGTGGAGAGGTCTGGATAGGCTAGAGAGCTGGGAAATCACGATCTGTATGAAATTTAAAAAGAGCAAGGGCTGGATTCTCCACTTGGGATCAGGTAGTCCTGGTTACATGTACCAACTGGGGGACGAGAGGCTGGAGAGCAGCCCCTCGGAAAGCGATCTGGGGGCTTGGGTTGATGGCGGACTGAATATGAGCCAA
>NW_010541652.1:0-17411 GCF_000687285.1 Phaethon lepturus
CTCGGCGAAGGGTGGCTGCGGGGAGTCGTGGGGACGGGGGGTCCCCGTTCTCGCCGGGATGCGATGGACTCATACGCCGCAGTTCCCGAGGCCCGTCCTCTGCCCTCCAGCCCGGGCCGAGCAGGCCGGCCGCCGCCGCGGCCGCTGGCCTTCAGGAGCACAAAACCTGGGTGTTGCCCGTGGGCTACCCCCCTTCTCCTCTGCCCCCCCACCCCGCGCACAAACCCGGGCGTGGGTCTAAAACCAGGGTGGAGGGGCACGCTTCCTCCCTCTGTGAAGCTGAGCCAGTGTGAATGCGGGAATTAGACTTTTGCTGGGCCGGGGAGATGAAGAAAGAGTGAGGGGCTCAGCGACACAGCTATTGATTGCTGTGTTACTTCTCCAAATATTGCAGGTGCAGGTTTGTTTGCTTTTTATTCCTCACAAAACCCGTGGAAGTAGGACTGCAGTTCAGATGACCTTCGTCTCCTGGATGATCGAGTGCTAACCATCGGGCTAGCATGTCCTACTTGCTCCTTTCACTTAGTAAGCCTTTTCCGTTTTTCCATGCAAACCCAAGAAGTTTCAGCAGAAGAAACTAAACTAGATTGTAGCTAAACTAGCTTGGAGATAGCATCATTTTCAGGGCAAAATCTTTTTGTATTTTTGACCCTTACGCCACTTTTATCTTCAGCTAATTGATTTGCAGATGCTGGAACGGGGATAAATGAGAGATTTTCTTTGCTTCAAATATCGGTTTAACTATTGCTGAAAGCTTAGGCTGAGTGCAAGAAGATTGCATGAAGCTTAATAATACTGTGATTTCAAAAAACCCAAACCTGTAGAATATTAAAATAGGTAATTCTTACATTAGTATCCAGAAATTCATATAGTTACTTCAACTTTACAGGCAAAATATGTAAAGCTTGTTAAACTACTTTAAACAAATACTACCTTAGTAATGCTAAAAGACTTCCAGAAAATAAGGTAATATTCAGAAATACAACAGCATTGGCAGATCTGGGCTGAAACCATTTGTTGAATGCTCCTCTAGTACACAATCATTATTTCCTACTCATGCAAAATAATCAGCATGGCAGGTGATATAGTCAATTGAAAATTCATTTTTTCCACCCATTGACCTTCTGCTGACAAAGCTGAACATTCACTCCTCTAAACTCGCAGAAGGAAAGGCCACCTATACCACACTGCTGCCTGGCCCCCGTACCTCCCTTCTGAGCCTTTTGATAAAATGGCTCTTATAATGAGATATTTCAGAGGCCCGTTGGACTTCAGCTTTCACAATCCACCACAAATGTGTTTATCCCCACTCCTTCAACTGGAGAGACTCTTCCTGTACCCAGGGAGGGGAACCCAAGCGACCTTCAGAAGTCACCAGCCAGGCTGTGAATTTGTCAGCTTACTCAACAGGAGGTAACTACTGGGTGTGCAGTTACTCAAGGGTAATTTGGGTAACTTGGGTATCAGTCTCTTGAAGAGACGACAGAACGAGATTCACTGGCCGAGTCATGGGCTTCATTTTATTCCAGACTGCAGATCGCCCATGCTGTGCTGCAAGGGATGCAGTGCTGTTAGTCTGGCCTGGGCTACTACAGCATGCAGGGCCTTACAGGCAGGGGACTCTGTCCCAGCAGGAGTTCCAGCAATCCCCACAGTGGGAGGAGAGCTTTACAGTGGGCTGTAAAGCTCTGTAAATGGAAGTCTGAGAGGTGCCGAAGGGAAAAGGAATTTCAAACTGTCGGTCACAGCTCACATCATCTTCCCTAGAGCTTATTTCCAAGCATAGTGTTCAAAATCAGAAAAAGTCTGTGAAATTTCTGGGGAATGCAGACAACAGGGATAATTCCTCTGTGACAAGCTGCTTTACTTGCCTTTCTCTTCCTTCCGTACTGCTCAGATCAGTCACGGGTAACTAGTATGCTTGCCACAGGTCCCAAAGGTGAACTACAGGGAAAATCCGGCTGCATTTATCCCAGCCAGCCACTGTCTGGCACTGTTGCTCCATGCAAGTGTAGATGAAGGACCCCCATCTAACACTAAGAAAATAAAAGTGCAAAAATGTTCTCAGGGAAAATATACAGAGTATAGGTGATTGAAAATGAAAGAGAGGAAGAGAATTAAAAGAAGAAAAATGAAAATAAGAATCATACAAGGAGAGACATCTTATAGCTGACCAGGATCTTACACACAATTTACAGGTGTACTTTATAAGCATCTGTTAAATATACATACATATTTATTACTAGTCTTTAATATTCCATATTTGTGTTACCAGGCCTTTGCACATGAACTCTTTTCTTAAATTACTCTCTCTCATTTACCCAACTGCTTCCTAGGCCTAAGATGTCCATTCTTCCTGAGAGACTACCAAATGCTCTCTCTGCCTCTCAAGCTTTTCTTATGACCTCAGTATGTCCTTCAGTCAGTTTCTGGTGCCGAGCTCTGTTTTCAATCATCTGCTATTGCAGCTTTGATCCAGCAGAAGGCTATGAAACTCATATGATGGGAGCAGGCGAATTACATGCTGTTTATGATTTTGGGGCATACATCTGGCAAGATGTCCAGCACGGCGCCCATTAACAACAACCCCATGCAACGCTACAGGCTTGGGGAGGAGCGGCTGGAGAGCTGCCTGGCAGAAAAGGACCTGAAGGTGGTGGTTGACAGCCGGCTGAACATGAGCCAGCAGTGTGCCCAGGTGGCCAAGAAGGCCAACAGCGTCCTGGCCTGTATCAGAAATAGTGTGGCCAGCAGGAGTAGGGAAGTGATCGTGCCCCTGTACTCGGCACTGGTGAGGCCGCACCTCGAATCCTGTGTTCAGTTTTGGGCCCCTCACTACAAGAAGGACACTGAGGTGCTGGAGCGTGTCCAGAGAAGGGCAATGAAGCTGGTGAGGGTCTGGAGCACAAGTCTTATGAGGAGCAGCTGAGGGAACTGGGGTTGTTCAGTCTGGAGAAGAGGAGGCTGAGGGGAGACCTTACCGCTCTCTACAACTACCTGAAAGGGGGTTGTGGTGAGGTGGGTGTTGGTCTCTTCTCCCAAGAAACTAACGATAGGACAAGAGGAAATGGCCTCAAGTTGCGCCAGGGGAAGTTTAGACTAGATCTTAGGGAAAATGTCTTTACTGAGAGAGTGATCAAACATTGGAATAGGCTGCCCAGAGAGGTGATGCAGTCACCATCACTGGAAGTATTATACATATATTTATATGTATAAAAAACATATAGACATGGCACTTGAGGATATGGTTCAGTGGGCAGGGTGGTGTTGGGTTGATGGTTGGACTTGATGATCTTAAAGGTCTTTTCCAACCTTAATGATTCTGTGATTAATGGCAATAGAAAGTTTGCATCAAGGTCAAGGTTTGGATCTGGACTTAGAGAGTGACTAAACTTTCCATTGCTACTCTTTGTTGTTCTTTCACCTGTTATTATGCAAAACAGCGTTTGTCCACACCTTTGGTTGCCACTGGCTTTCATTTATTTTCCTTCTCTGTCTTCTGTTCCCTGTTTCTCTCCCTCCTCTTCCTTCCTCTCTTTTACATCTTATTACCTGGAATGTGTTCTACTTCTCAGGGTATCTGTCTTCCTGTAATTCCTAGGCCTGCTAACATTTAGTCAGCTTAGCAGACACAAAATTAGATGAATAAGTTACGCAGGAGTCCACGCTCAGTTGCATCATGTATTTCACATTTTCAGGTTAATCCTAGTCTGAAAATTTTTGTTTATTTTTTGTTTCATCAAAGATGAGAGGCATTGTTCAAACCACAGAAATATGTAATTAGATACATTACAGGTGTCTGGGGTACCAGCATGAAATGTAACTAACAGACTTTCTCACTAACTCCTCCCCTACTAAGTGGATATTTACTGGCTTTGTTGCACTGCACTTAAAACAGTTTTAGATACTTTTTTCTCTTCCTCATGAACTGGCTTTTTACTCCATTGGCTGTGTTAGTCTGAAAGATTCCCTGCAGAAACAGGTTCAGCAGTTTAAAATGGAGGGTAAATCAGCAGTATAGCTGCAAAAAAAAGTTAAATATTCAGAATAAACTGGCATGTTGTATGTACATGCTGTATGTGAACTAATCCTTTTGCTCTTTGCAGCAGTAGGAAGCCTAGACTGATGGATGAACTGTGTCTTCCGGGCAGCATACTTCAAGAAGACTACAGATCAATTGGAGGTGACCCAGAGGTGAATAGGAAGATGTGTAGAAGACATGATCCATGAAGAAAAGTTGAATCAGCTGTGGTTTTTTATTTTACAGAAATACAGACTGAGCAGAGAGAGGACAATGTGCACATTGCAAAGATGGCAAGGTAAGAAATTGTTGTCCATAGACACAGGGGACAAATGTGTTTGAGTGGCATTTAGACAAAATAAGTTTAAGAATTAGGAAAAATCTTCCTGAAATTTAAGATCAGCTTAGATAAACATCTACAGAAATTTAGTAGTACAGGATCCTACCGCAGGCTACAATCATCAAGGTCCCTTTTAGTCCTGACGCCTATGATTCAGGGACTCTCAGACACTGTGCTGTGAAAATTCTATTCTCCTTCATAAAGCATAGCAAGATATAAAATAAGCCTTCCTAACTTACTCTGAAAGAGTTTTGGAAAGCATCTAATTTGACTAAAGGAGATATAGTTTGTATCCAGGAGTTCAGAGGAACACCCAAAGCAGTTGTCTCTAGTGAGTATTTAATGAAGTGAACTATTTCATCCTAATCCTGCAGTAACAAGTGCTTACTGGTTACTGGTCCTCATTAAAAAAAATCAATCTAATAAAAGGAGTCTTTGCACATTTCCAATTAGATCAGCAATTCAGACACTTAAGATTTCCAACTTTAGGTTTTGAAACTCTGTGAACAACTTTCAGTCCCTACTTCGGATAATGTATTAGAGTGAGACAAGCTCATTGAACCCAAGTTTGCCTAAGGTAGCACTGCTAAGGCAGCCCAAATGAATGCAAACTGAATATTAAGCTCAGCAAGGTTTATACTGGAATCACGATAAAATAAACTTAGTCCTGTAATCAGCACAATATTCTGCTGTAGTTTTTGTGTTATTTAAAGAGGAATCCCTTACCTTCTTTCTTTTTATGAGCCATTCCAGGTCCCTAAGTCAACAACTACCTATGATGCAACAAAGGAAAATCAGGGCTCAGAAGTAATTTTTGTTGTGATTTGCATGCTCCAGTCATGTTTTCTAATCATATTCTCAGAAAAGTCCAGGTTCTTTTTTTATAAAACATCTTTTTAATCATCTGTTGTTTTTAAATGATGAGTACAAAGGATACTACGGTGGTTTTAGATTACATTTACATCTTAAAATCATCTTTTCAAAAGCTAGGTGACTGAATAGTTTTATGATCTCTGAATGATATATTCAGCTTTTTTCCTGCCTATAGTGTGTTTAAAATATTAAAAGGGAAGATATACATTGTTAAGGACTCTACAGGAGAGAGTCTATTTACCTAACTGATCTTCTGTTGTAACCTTATGCCATCTGATGCAAAATTATTTTTGGCTTCTGTGAGTTGCAAACCAGTAAGCACTGATAATCAGCCTGCGAAGACTAAACCCATACCTAGTCTGTGCATTTGGCCTGATGTTTTGTCACAGTGAAATGGCATGACTAGATTTCAAGTATGGCTTAGAAATTATTATTTGCATCACTGGAACAAACCTTGAAATCTTGCTAAGGCAAACAGCATCTTTGCCTTGGTTCAGAAAAAGGGAGACACATGGTCTATGTCACTGGGGCAGCATCCCAGTGTAGGTAAGGCCAGAGCGGCCACAGTGCCAAATTATGGGATGAGATTGTAGATAGGGAGCACGGCACTCTTCTACCAATGCTGAGGGGAGATTGCTTCCTTGCTGAAATATGAAAGATACATCTTAACCTTTAATTACCAAACAGAAAACTCTACCAGTCTCTACTATAGCTTTTCTGCCACTGCAGCTGTCCCCTTATCTGATGTTAGCTTCATCCCTGTCATGTGTGCCTCAACGGTGAGTCTAGAGTTGCAGGTCCTTTTTGATTCCTTCTTCGTGTAACCCTCTGCAGAGGTACTTTTCATCATACGAAGCTGAGGCACCTTGTCAAGAATCGTCAAAGGTATACAGTAGGAAGAAGAAGCGGGAGAAATATAGTGGGGGAAGCATTAGTGATAAATAAAATGGTACAATGGTGCTCTCCTCCAGTTGAGTCAGACGTCAGCATTTGGATCTCCTCAGGTCTGGTGAGGTTTCCACTTACCCTGCCTCATCTCCATCCATCCATGCCCCTGCTTCATTGATAGACAATGAGAGACAATTTACTCATTTCTAATTTGAGTGGCGTGGAGATTACTCACTTCCCATTGGCTTCACCACAACATGGATGATCTTACTTCTTTTTTCCTTTATCAATGTATCACTGGTGATACAGCATAATCATGTGAATCCTCTTTAGCAGTCCATCTTACTGCTTTCAAAGGTATTACTCATAATCTCTCAGATAAACCGTTAAATGTGTTTCTGTCATCAGAAGAAACACATGCCTCTCTGGGATCGCCACCAGAACAGTAAATAATCGCTGGATTTAAGCATACAAAAATCTTGTAATTTCACTAATTGCAAATAACCATACAAAAAAACCTGCCTTTTTTCCTTTCTGATTTCTAAACTACATTTCCCAGAAATCTCAGGTCTAGAGTCAAAGAGCACATCCTTTTCTTGCTGTAACAGCTCTAGCTATCTGGTGTATTCTACTGCTAGGGAAACATCCTAGTTGGCAAGGCAAACAGTAAGTGCAGAAAACCATATACGAGAATATTTTTTTCCTCTCTCATTAAAAAAAAAACAACCGATTTCAGCAACCAGTAAGAAACTTTATAACAGCGGCCATATATTTGGGTCATATTTTATATCTTGTAATTGAGCTTTTAAACATCCATTTTTTTCCTGAGAATAACTCATTAAAGGACTTGATAACCATCTCTGCATAAAAATACAAGACTTTATAAGCTTTATTCACATTGAAATTATTAATTTGTTTTATTGTATACTGCTTACTATTCTGGGATAAATCTGTATAAATGTGTGCCCTCCTGTTTGGAATAAAAGTATCATCTCTCGATTTTGCATATGTTGTTTTTAAAAATTACTCTGATGATCCATATTTATATACACTTGACAGTACATCATTGCCAGATTTCAAAAGCTAATCGCATGCCTTCCAATAGTTGATGCTTTTAAATAGATGAGAACCTCTGGAATTTTTTTTCCATATATGTGAGATGCCAAGAAAAACTCCTAAATGTGATTTTTTTCCTCCTCCTCCCAGAAACTATGGCCTTCTAAGAAAAGAAAACACATCTAGAATTGCTATTTTAAAAATTATCCTGATTTTTTAAGTCAATCTAATAATAGGAGTGGGGAGAGGGAGAGTCCACGCATTAGTTTTGAAAGCACACGATTGATGATACTAAGGTTGCCAACCTAAACATGAAGACATTGGCTTTGTTTAGCTTCCTGTCTCTCCCACCCAGCCATCATCAAGAACCATCTACCGCTCTTACCTAGGAGGGGCTGCATTTCATTTAAAGCTACAGTAATGACAGTGGTGAGATGTATGTCCATACATTAGCCTGTTCCTTAAGAGTTCAGTCTACTGCTAGTGTCTTAAATCTAAAAAACCCTGCCCCATTAAAGAGGTTTTCAGGTGAAGATGACATCTAGTGAGTAGTTTTATAAGGCTGAGTCCAACTAAGTTTACCCTTCATTCACCCCTCATCCGTTTCCCAAAACATTTGTCTCTTTTACACTGATTTTTTTTTAATCTTTGCCTCTGTGTATCAAGTTTTGACTAACCTAGCTATGTTGTTGCACTGCAGTTCATGATATAATTGTACTGGAGATACTAACTTAGTTATACAGAAATGGCCAGACTGGAAAAAATCTAGAAAGGTTTGTCACTCTTCCCTTTACAGTTTTCAACAATTCATCAAATAATGTTGTTTGTGTCATGTCCTCCCCCAGGACACTGAATTATAACCATCACTTATCTACAAATCTTTCCTACATTTTCTTTCTATTACAATAAGCCTCTCTTTCATCAGGATTATCAGCCAAAGCTGCAGGATATTTTATCTGGCTGCAATTCAGCTTCTTCATGTGGGGGTGCTCACATGCACCCTGCGGTATTTTGTGCAGTTATAAGCAATTTATGAGATGTTTAAAAGTGCATACTTTCATTTTCAGATTTAACTCTTTGCTTGCATCCAGTGTCTGATTACTCTCAGTACAAGATTTCTGTAGAGAACAGGGTCTAAATCTTAAGTGGTGTTGCCTTTCTCTACTCTTCCATCACCTTCACTGGAGCTGAAGGTTCTCAGCATTTTTTTGGATGCAGCCCTAACGTATCTTTACATCTATTATAAAAGATGTTAACGAAATTCTTTCCAAGCCAAGCACAGACTTATTGAGCAAGGGCCCAAAAAGGCAGTAGCTTCCCCATTATGCCTTCCTGGCATGCCACCTGCACTCCTGCATTGCAGCTGGACTATATGACCTTTACAGGTCCCTTCCAATCCAAACCAATCTAGGATTCTAGGATTATCTGAAATCATTGTGTGGCTGCCATAGCCCCTGCCTCTCCCCCCATCTAGCGTGCTCTCTGAAAGCTGCAAAGCATGAGGATAGGTTACCTAAGGAAGCATGCAAAACAAATCCTGCAAGACACTGGGCTGGCAGGTGCTTCACTCCTGCGATACCTACCATCCATGATGGCAAAACAAGTAAAACACGGAGCAGAAATCAGTTATTTAATGACTTCAGCAAACAAAGTCTCCATGACCCTGCCTCAGTACAGTGTCTTTGATTCTCTGTGGTTTCTATAATCAATTTATCTTTCTGCTTCTTTAAAAGAAAGGAGGAAATCAGTACGTGTGCCACTGGGCTTGTAC
Organism: Phaethon lepturus; assembly: GCF_000687285.1. Classification (NCBI taxonomy): domain Eukaryota; kingdom Metazoa; phylum Chordata; class Aves; order Phaethontiformes; family Phaethontidae; genus Phaethon; species Phaethon lepturus. The sequence continues at coordinate 8,950 of NW_010541652.1, forward strand.
GTGTGCACTCATACCTGTGCCTCCAGAAAAGTGAAGAGTTGGGGGATCTTTGGAGAACGTATAAACCGTTACTGTAGGATGGACAGGTTTCACACCAGGGTATAAATGAAATTCTTCCAGTCATCTTTGAGTGCATACAATGACTTTTTTCTACACGTTCCTATGAGGGTTAGCAAATTGGAGACTAACTTTGTGACCTTTACGTGATACTATTATATAAACATTAATAATGAATGCTGCTTGTGCTAGTAGGAAATGGTGAGGCAAGATCATCTGTCCATGGAGATTTTTAATATAAAAGAAGAGTACCTGTAAAGTAGCTATGTTCACTCATAGGGTCCTAAACAAAGGAAATGCATCGATATAAATGTAATGTAATTCACACCAGGAAATGTCTTGATATGGTCTCTGTATATATGACAATGCATGTAAGCCAATGGTAATTCTTCCTTATTTATAATGGCTGCCTATTGTCTGGTATAGCTAGAGAACAAAGACAGTCAAGAATCTGTGAACCCTGACTGCTAGACTGTCCCTTGTTTCCTCCATTAATCTATTAGACATCTTTCTCCTCTCCAAGCTGGCACCGCAACACAGAATTGCTGATTACCAACCTTAAACAATTAAGTCCTTCACCATCCTTCCAGATACAGAGTAGAGCTCCAAAATCTAGTACCACCCTGTGGTACATTCATCTATTTCACATTGTCCCTGCAGCGTCTCTGGATGCAGGAGAGTTTTATGCTGAGTAAATTCTTCCCTCTAAAGTGATAGAAAGCTTTATTCACAGAATCATTATGGGCTTGTTTGTGTGCATGCCAGAGCTAATACTGTCTTTTGCGTTTTGCTCTTTGATTGGTATAACAGGCATCTTTCATACAACAGTTGATTGTTATGCTATTGTCTGCTGAGTCTCCATGAGCCGTAAACTGAGAACGTATTTATTGCTTTTACCAAACACAGGCTTTTGGCTAAATGTTTCCTTATTATATTTTTTAACTCCCTTTTTAATTCTTTCAGAAAGTCATAACTTGGTTTGATTCTAAAGGCAATGTCCCACTTTGTCTTCAGACAATGTCTCTCACAATCAATGGGGCATAAAGGTAAGGGGGAAAACCCCTCTTTTGGCTGACAGCTGTAGGTGTCCGTTTACTTTTGGCAATTAAAAAAAGATAGGCAATTTTCTAGACATCTCTTTTCAACTTTCCTATTTTTGTATGGACACTTCTCCTTTGTAATGTGGAAACCAAACCTCAACTCCTTAGAATGCAATGTCATTCCTTAGAACTGCATTGTGTCAGCTCTTGTAGAGATTGCCCTATGAGTGAATCTTACTTTTTGGTGTTATAATACAGAGCAATCTGTTTTCTATATGTAGCATAAGTATATGCTTTGGAAGAATTCAATGTAGGACAATAAGTCAATATAGGACAATAAGTATTCAAAGGACTTTAAGAGGGACTATGATACCTACTTAGACATTGACCAAAAAAAGACTGCAAGAGAACAGAAAATGTAAGGTAGTAATTTCCAGAGGAATTGGGAGAGAATAGTGATATAAGAGAAAAATGGCATGCAGAAGAGAATTAGCAGACAGTGAAAAGAGAAGAGATGTGTTAATTGGAATAGGAATGAAGGAAAGAAAGATTTTGGAACCAAACAAAAGAGAAACACTTTGGCAAAATTAACCATTGTATTAAAATTATACATGAAACACAGCATCTCTTTGGTATTTCTAAGAATTTGTCCGTACTGCAACAATTGTATTTTGAAAATAAAAAAGAAAGCTCGGTTCAAGAGTGTAATCCTACAGTAAATGTAGTCTTTCTGGAATCTGCAAGACCCTGTTTCTGCTAATAATTTCCATGGCTATCGCTCCCTTTTTGAAATTAGAATGTTACCTCTCTCTTTCAGACTAGTGCAGCTTTTCCGATGGTCTTCCTTGTAGATGCTGACAGACCAACTCAGTTACGATTGTTTTAAGTGTATTACACTGCTCGTCTGTCAAGGCATCCTGCTGATAATGTAGTGAAATAATACAGCCCTTACCCACAGAAATCTAACAATTGGCAAGTGGGTGCCTTCTGCTTCCTAATTCTTTGTCACAGATTACTTCAGCTAGTCATTGTTCGTGTAGTTTGTCACAACGTTAAGGAAATTTGAGTATACTGAATTTGACATGCCTAGTGCTAGTCTTCACTGAATCACTGGCCTACTGAACGACTTTATATGAGTCATTTCCATCACTGCACCTCCTGCCTCAGTGAGGAGATGCTATTCATGCTAGTTTCTTCTCTGTGTGCTTTGTTATCTGCTCATAGTGCTATGAAAGCCAGCAGTGGTATAATAATGTGATATAATAATGAGATATAATAATGTGATATAATGATGTGATGTAATAATGTGATATAATAATGTGATATAATAATAACAATAGTAATAATAAAGCGATGCAAAGCCTAAACAGACCACAGTAGATTTGGGTGACAAGATTGTTAACACTTTCTTACATAAAGGGCAGAGTATTGCCCACTCTTGCACAATTTGTAATGAAGGTACTTCTGAAAAAGTCACCTGTAGATGATAGTGACGGTATCAATTATTGCTCCTTTTAGGGAATATTGCTCCTTATAGGGAATATTGTTGTTGGTGTTCTCACCCAAGAGGTCTTCTTTTCTTCATCTGTTTGACTACTGATATGGGTGAAACAGTGAAAAATTACTATTTCTTCCCAGGGACAGAAAAAAACTAAGGAGATCAGGCTTATCTTGTTGTGAGATATACTGATATTCTCTGAGTCACTCTTGGATTGTTCAGGGAATTTTGTGGAAGTACAAGGCCTCTGCTTTCAGTGGCCATTTCTACTCCCTCCATAAACACTAGATACAAAAATAATAATTTACCTATCTTTCCTAAGAGCACTGAAGCTTCCAGAGACACTGGAGCAGGCTTCCTAGAGAGGTGGTCGATGTCCCATGCATGTCAGTGTTTAAGAGGCTTTTGGACGATGCCCTTAACAACATGCTTTACCTTTTGGTCAGCCTTGATGTGCTCAGGCAGTTGGACTAGATGATTGTTGTAGGTCATTTCCAGCTGAAATATTCTATCCCACTCCACTCCACTCCACTCCACTCCACTCCACTCCACTCCACTCCACTCCACTCCATTCCATTCCATTCCATTCCATTCCATTCCATTCTATTCTATTCTATTCTATTCTATTCTATTCTATTCTATTCTATTCTATTCTATTCTATTCTATTCTATTTCTCAGTATGCAAACAGTCTGTATGAAAAAATGCTTTCTTTTTCCAGTTACTTAGAGAAAATGGAAGAGTAGATTGAGTCAGACTCAATTCGATCAAGACAATGGCGATACAAATCACACAATCACAGAGAGAAAATGTCTTTTGCCCTATTATGGATAGGTTGGAATAGCTCTGCTGCTGATTCCTCCTCTCCATGACAGTAGAGAGGGAAGGTATTAAATATATTAGCAGTTTAGACAGCCCAGGAGGTATTAACACCTACATGAGATGACTCTCAGCAACACATCACACTTGCTTTACCTCCAGGCACAGGACCCAAGTGCTGCCCTCACTGCCTCTGCCCCAGACCCTGCAGGCGTTTGCCCACCCGTTCCCTTGTACCAGTGCTGCCCCTCACCCTCGCAGCCAGGTCTCACTGAGCCTTGGAAGAGTCCAAACTTTTTAATTTTGGTATTTTAAAGAAAAGAATCCACAGGAAGAACCTGTAAAGAAATCCATTTTCACCCCATTGCCAGCTGCAACTTAGGGCAAAGGGAGCAGAGATTTTACCAAGCTTTCCTCTGCAGTAATGCAATGGAGAAAGCACAGCACCAGACTCGTGAAGTCAAATTAAACAAAAGGACATTAAAAATTTAACTGATCCTGCCTTAGCAGGGGGGTTGGACCAGATGATCTTCAGAGGTCCCTTCTAACCCCTACCATTGTGTGATTCTGTGTGATACTGGTATGTAAATATATCTAAGAGGAAACAATTCAGGATGGCATACTGTTTATGCAGAAACAATTTTCATACAGTGTGTTTGTTGCACTAAGCACAAAATACTAAACAAAAATATATACTAAACAAGTTTCCCTGGACGTTAAGATACACAGAGAATCCCGTTTTTCCCAGGGCTCAACTTCAAATCACTGCTTTAAGAGTAAACCTTTACTCAGAGGTAAGACCATAAGAATGGCTACACAGTGTCAAAACACACTCAGGTTTATGCACCATTCTGGGTTTTGGGGTTGTTTTGTCTTTTTTTTTATTTAATTTAAGCATGATTCATCGAATAAAACCTTCACAGACACACACAATTCTCATGGCATAAGACAAATCTCCAGCTATGTAAACCTCAAGCACTCATTTAAAGGAGCTCACTTGTATTTCTTTTGATAGGTCTACAACTTTCCATTTCTCTTCCTCCAGTTGTTATTGTTTTACCACTCTCTATGTTCTGCATCTGGGTTTACAAGATGCTACTGACCACACAAACCAAATTTAATAGCCTCTATTTGGATTCCTACCAAACCACAAGACCATATATTCTATTATTTTTTTGCTAATTTTTTATGTCTCTCATTTTTTCTTTTATGTAATTCTCAATCCCATAAGATCAAGCCCAATTCTTTCTGTGGTGTTGCACTAATGCAACTGAAACTCAGATTTACCCCTTAGAAATTGAAACTCAGTTTCTTCTGTTGATACCAGTAATAATTTTTCCATAGACTTCCTCATTCTCCCACTATTGTTTTATGTTACAGCAGAATATTATTCTAATTCAATAATTCTTCAATCAATCTAATATAGCCCAAAAGTGGATTAGCCAGCAGGCACTGGTAGACTGCATATCCGTCAGTTGACAGCTACAAAATCACTGGATAATTAAATCCAGAGAGAGAGCCAGAAAGGGAAGGAACAATTCGTTTGTCTCCTATTTCTCCATCTGTTGCTGTTCACTCCATACAATTGAAGATCAGCTCCTTGGCCCTTCTTCTTCCAGCCACCCAAAGCTGGAAGTGGCTTCCACCCTGGGGCAGGAGAAACAATGCTTTGAGAAACAGAATGCGCCATAAGGGAAAAGAGAAGATGTCTGATCCCCCCACCCCCTTTTGTCCCTAGGCAGGAAGTTTCTTCGGAAGTCACTTCAGAAGTCATACCAATACTACAGTATCTACAAAGGATTTGCACCGTGATGGCTATGTTGATGTAACTACAGCACAGCATGCAACCCTATAGCTTGCAAGCCTGAGCGTGGGCTTCTGTAAACCATTTGTAAACTGTCTTAACAGCAGGACTATATATGACACCTTACTGTTACAGTGAAGTAAATAGAATGTCCTAATTCCATTACTAAGTGCTGATGGTTTTCTCCTTTGTGTGCATTTTTATGATGGGCTTTTTTTTTACTTCTTCACATTTCATCATGTTTTTTGCAAAGTAAGGGGGTGAATCAGATTTTTTTACAAGCTTAATTTCTCTCTTTCTCTCTCTCCTCTTTTTCTCTCTCACGTAAATGTCACCAGAAGATGTAAGCATGCAGGTTCTCTAGTCATGATTTCTTTTAATCATGTTCTTTTTCTAAGCAGTTTTTCTTAGATTGCAGAAGTTATCTTCAGAACTAAGAACGAGCTTGGACTTGTATGTTCTGTTCATAACAGATGTCTTTCAAGCTGGCTAAAAATCACTAAGCTAATACATATTATCTCAACTAATACTGATTATTTTGAGCATTACTATTTCTATTCTTTGAGAAGGCTATTTACTATTCGTAAACAGTAAATTTATATTTACTGTAAACATGATCTATATAATTTTCTCTAGAATTAATTGCATTATGATGTTAATCTAACTGAATATGAATGGTTATAAAAGGTGGAGATTTTTTCCCTGCTGTATCAATATCCCACATGCTGTCTCTTCCTTCTAACATTGTCAGAACTGCCACATTGTAAATGCTGCTTAATCACCAACCTCATCAGTGAGTTAAAAAAATAAAACTTCAATGAAAGTAAGAGCTCCATTTCTCCTTTTGGGTGTTTGCCAGCAGTTTAGTTGGTGGGGAAAGGTGGTTAGGGTTTGGGTTTTGCTTTTCCTGCTTTAAGGAGTGTCTGTTGAAGGGAGGCTTGAGGAAGCTACTTTGGTAGGAAGAACCTAAAAGGTTTTGTTAGTTGCTGTATGTGCATGAGACAGACGCTGTAGCGCATTTTTGTTAGTCTGAAATAAAATAGCTTTTTTAATGGTGTGGTCCCCTCCCTGCTGCCCAGAGGGTGCCTTGAACAATTGCAGTGGAGAGGGAATTCCAGAGAGGAGGAAGATGAAAGAGTCACGAGGCCTCCAAAGGACTTGGACTGCCCATTCCACAGACCTCTAGCTCTTGTCCTAACATTTTAAAATAATCCTCTGGCATTTAAAATAAACCTAATTTTCTTCTCCCTGGACCATGAATAAAGTAACATTACTCCTTAACTCTTTTGAGCCAGCTCTTTTGATAGAGGCATATGACAACTCCAAAAAGGCGTTTTGTAGGTTATGGCTTTATTTCTTTAACTGATCGAATGGACCCATGATTAAGCAGTACTCAAAACAGGCCAATCCAGACATCTTGACTTTATAACTCACAGTACCTTAAAGCCAGAAGCACCAAAGTGATCAACAGCTTGTGAGCGACCCCTGAAGGAGGCACCAGCCTCTCCCTGCCGCCTCACACAAGATGGCGCCATGGACGGCCCGGGGCGGGATGGCGGCAGCCTGGCAGGGCTCCACCGCTCCCTGCCCTGAGCCTCGCTATTTTCAGGGACTCAAGCTCAGTTCTGCATTCAAATGTATCAGTCTGAAGGGTCAGGAGAAGGTCTTCCATAACGAACTATAGTTCTACTGGAATAAGTCGTACAAAAGACACGATGACACTTCTGTATCTGGAAGCTATACCAGTATTTTTGAGATGTAAACGGTGCTCGCTTGCTGTTGGTGTTATTTTGTGGTACTTCTGACCGCATCATTTATTAAATGATGGCACAGCGCAGCATTTATGTACAGAAGCTGAGCTTCTCCGCGTTCGGGTCTGCCACCGTTAGATTTGTGTGTTTGGGCACCCATGTCGGTGTCCGAGCGCCAGTGAAGTTAAGTGGGAACCGGACAGCTAAATAAAGCACCACGACGCTGTGTAATGAATGCAGCACCTTCCTGGAGGAGACAGACCCCTGAAAGCACGGGGTGGCCACTCCTGGCAGAGGCCAAGCAGGCTTTACAAATGGTGGCATTAAGGGTCTTCCTCACACCTCTCATTCCGAGCTCACTCTACCCAGTCCAGAACAGCCTCCAACCTCCCCACTCCCCCACGGCATACGCTGCGGTACATCTTTTTGTACACATTGCTGCAAAAGGAAGGGGACGGTGAGCACTCAATCCTGATGGAGGACATCTTTCCGGTACAAAAGCGAGGTGTGCCAGCTCACCATAGCGGCGCTGCAATGGATTGCGTCCCTTGGCTTACGGAAGGCACGAATTCATCCGTAACCCTTTTTACTCCCATGAAATCCCAAACCATTATCACACCTTAAAACAGTATTTCAGTGCATGAACCCAGTGTGAGCAACGTCGCGTATAGCATCAGACGGTCTTTGCTTTTTAAAATAAACTTAGAATGAAACCTTGATTACCTGCATAATTAATCCTCGTTCACAGGAATTTGCATGCCTGAATAATTAAGCAATTAGGGCCTAAAAATGAAAAGCGAGCAAAGCCTGCATTTTTGTACTTGAAAAGCTTCAGCAGCAATCATGATAGTTCACAGCACATAAATAATTCAAACTGAGCTTCCTCGCTTTTTTTCTTGCAGAAATCCTCTTAATGCTTCCTAATTAAATGAAAATATTTTATAAGCCATCATTTTGTGACATCACAAGAATATTTTAAACTCTGGATTAGACAGGCTGGATTTACATTTTTGGTATTTGCGATCTGGTATTTGGAGCCATTTAATGGAACTATAAACAGCCACAAAGTGGTGATAAATTGGGCACGTACTTTAAAAATTAATGAAAAAAATCTATGTTGTGCTTGTCAGCTGCGTGTAACTCTACTTTTAATTTTACTCGGCAACTCAGTACTTTTGCCTTAAAACGCTCAGGCTGGAAATAAGAAATTTGACAAAATCCTGACAAAAAATATACAATCGGCAGGATATATATTTCGGGTTGCCAAATCAGCTTGGACAGATTATTTTTATTTTTTCCCCACAAAATTATTGCATTTTCCGTTTTTAACTGTAACCGCGTGCTCACCCCGGCCGCGGCGGGGCGGTGTGCTCGCCTGGCGGCAGCAGAGGGCGCCCTCCGCTCGCCTCAGGCAGTGCCGGCCTGTCAGTCAGCGCGCGGAGAACGTTCTGGAAGGGGGTGTTTACGTCTTCCCCCCGGCGGCCCGTTACTCGC
>NW_010541653.1:0-1684 GCF_000687285.1 Phaethon lepturus
CCTTCTGTTGATGTCTGTAAATGTCGTGGGTCTGTATATAAAGAGCGGCTATTCACACTGTGGTATTACGTGACGATCGGTGTACTTTCAATGAGCTAAAATCCAAAGATACTTTGTAATGAGCTGTAAAGTTTTTAATTATTTCTGTACAATACTAAATTACTGTAATATTGTATTATACATGCGTTGCGGCCTGCAGTACCTAAATAAACATCTTCTTTAGAGCTGGTAAGTCTGCGCTTTGTTAATCCCGTTCGTATCACCAAAATGTTTAGATGCGTTCGCAGCCCTGCGATGGAGAAGCATCACTTGAGGGTGCTCAGAGCTGTTTTAAATAAGACTTTTGCCCTGTTACCTGCAATTTAGGGATCTTCCCATCGATGAGTGGAAACCTATGGCTTTACCTTCCCTCCATCCTCCTTCCTCCTTGATGCTTAGGGAAAATAGGCCTTTGCCTACAGCCCATCAGGTGTGGGAATCCCTGTCACAGACTGCGGGTCCAAGGAGTGATGCTGAGCCGGGCAAAGCTTTATTTAATGCTCATTTTCCCTGTCATTACGCTAAATAAAAGCAGATGGAGGTCTGGTCACACTCCTCCCCTCATGCTCGGTGGCCGGTGGGCTTCAGACTGGACGAGGGGTTGTTGCTGCCAGCCCTGCCCTTAGAATCAGAGAATCACAGACGGGTTTGGGTGGGAAGGGACTGGCTCCTTTGGGACCAGGGAAGATGGAAGCCGGCTGGGATGGGGCAAGTTTTGCAAGGAAACTGCTTAAAAATCCAAGATCTGTTTAGTGGGGAGGGAGCTGGGACGTGGCTTTTTCTGTTTGGAAAACCAGATCAGGCTGAACTTAGTGCTAATACTTATTTTAATGTGATCACAGCCTGGTGTTACCTGATTTCCCCCAAACTGTCCAGGTGCAGCAGGCAATGAGTGGGAAGAGAATGGCTACTCCAAGGAGCTCAGGGTTGGTTTGCCACGAGGGGAAAGGGGCAGCAGCTGCTGCCAGAGCCCATCTGTCCTGGTTATGTGTCTGCAACGAGAACCAAGACGTAAGGCTGAAGAAATTACTCATTTTATGCTCAGGTGTCCAGATTAAGAACCATGAGATGTTCTTGAGGTTTTCCAACCACTGCCTGAGAAGTAAGAAAGCTCCTCTGAGCAGCCACGGGCTTCCCGTGGTCCTGGAGGCATCGCTGTCCCCGGCAGTAGAAGGTCAGAGCGTGTGAGGTGCAGCACAGAGGAATGAAAACTGGAAATTTCCTTCATGGTCAAGGGCAGGTTGTGTCCTACAGCCTAAAAGCTTGGCCCTGTTGCATGCCAGCGCCTTCTACAGGGACCAGTGGCACAGCGGCTGGGAAGCCCGGCTGTACGGTGGTGTTACCTGGGTCTGGGGTGTGAAAGCTTTGTCTCTTATAAATAAAATAAAATTAAAAAACCCCAAACCGAACGACAAAACATCTCCCCATCTGGGCTATCATCTGCCTCGCCTTGTCCCACCGCAGCGCCTGGCGCGGATGCTGCTGAAGGCGTCTGGCTGCTGGGCTGCGTCACGCGCCGGGGGTTCGGGCGGAGTATTGAGGCCGCGCAGGCGTCTCCTACAGAGTAGCAGCGACTCCCGTTAATGTAACAGAAGTGAATCGGCGAACTAAAAAAACCCCAACCCCCCCCGATTGATTGATAAAT
>NW_010541654.1:0-17012 GCF_000687285.1 Phaethon lepturus
ACCTGAAAGAGGGTTGTGGCAAAGTGGGTGTGGGTCTCTTCTCCCAAGTACCTAGCGACAGAATGAGAGGAAATGGCCTCCAGTTGCACCAGGGGAGGTTTAGACTGTATATTAGGAAAAATTTCTTCACCGAGAGACTGGTGAAGCATTGGAACAGGCTGCCCATGGAGGTGGTGGAGTCACCATCTCTGAAAGTATTCAAAAAACATGTGGATGTGGCGCTTCAGGACATGGTTTAGTGGGCATGGTGGTGTTGGATTGGTGGTTGGACGTGATGATCTTGAAGGTCCTTTCCAACTTTAGTGATTCCGTGATTCTGTGATTTCTGTGATTATTGGAACTGATTTTTCTCCTGGTGCACAATCAAAAGAATCTTATTTACTTTTGTAGTATTTGTGGTTGTAGACAGCAGAAATCTTACAATGATTGTTGAATTACTTGTTCAGGTGGGGTTCACCACACCTAACTTCACTGGACAAAGGTGATTTAAACCAGTCTTCTTATTCTGATTAAGCTCATAAAAGCTATTCAGAGGCGTGTTTGTGCTCAGTAAGAGGAACTACCGTTTGGACCTGCCTAGTGAATAAACCTAGACAAGTTGCAAGAACCAGTTATCTAACTTCAAAATGGAGGAATTTAGGTGAAATATACACCTTCCCCAGGACGTGAAGGCAACACAGTGCAGAGCTCCTTGAATGAGAAATACCTTGCAAGCAATATTAGCTCAGACACATCACCAAGATGGTAAATCAGTTTTGTTTTTGTGAACCCATACATTTGTATGTCAACACATTAGACATACCAGTTTATTGGTGGAAAGCTTAGGGACCTTTAACACATCACTATATAGTGTAAACATATGCTAAAGGATCAGATTTGTAATATATAAAAATTTAACAGGATGCAAAATATTTATATAGATATGAATAGGTCCCCAACACTGCAGTCTTAGCTCCCATTGAACTCAAGGGAAGTTGCTTGAGAGAATATAGGGCAGTATTTATTACATGAAATGAGGAAGGGATAAAATTTGAATCTCTCTATATGGAAGTGCCATACCTGGCAACAGATCAGAATGACAGTATCACCCCTTTCCTCTCATTACCCTACACAAGTGATGGTTCTGCATCAGGGACTCATTTGAAACTGCGTGGTGAAAGCAGCAAAGCTTTCTCTGCACATTCTTCATGTATGGGATGGATGACATATTTCATTTCATACATCATTTACTGTTTGCTGCAGTTATTTCACAAAGACCTGACTTGACTTTGCTAGAAATGTGAGAAAGAGTTTTCAAGTTTGGAATTTTCTGCAAACAACCTGAAGTGCAACTCCAACTGACATGAGTCATCAGAGGCCTGCTGACTTCAATAGTGTTATATATTTACATTATTTGTCTATTGCGTCTAGTTCTGAAGTCAATGAAGTTATGTTAACATGGTAGAAGTACGATTGGGAATAAGACTGTTTTCTCAACCTGGAACTGAATTTTATAGAAATATATTTTACATTCTGTATTTAAAGCAGTGTAATCTTATCAATGAGCATTCTGACAGTTTTTTTCTGCTTTTGTATGTCTGTCTGAAATCTCATCTCATCAACTCAGTAACATGGTTCTTCAGAAACTTGGTCTAAATTAGTTGCTGTCTAGAGCAAGAGACAGGACAGTTATCTGCAGGATAACTCAATATTCAATATGCTCTTCCTTTTCCTCTGGTATACTTTTTATTTGAATTATAGGAAAAAAACCCTACAGCTCGCACAGTATATGAGGGATTAACTCCTTTCATGTCCTTGGGAAGGGATAAAGGAAAAAATTCGTACTTGTTGGTCCTGTCTATCCACTCATGTACCACACAAATAATTTCCTGGGAAACTGTTTTCACCTATTCTTTCCCCAGTAGACAGACATATATAAATATTGTAGGAGTTATTTGGACTACAAATGGCCAAAAATGGAAATAAATTGGGATATTTTTTAATATTGAAATTAAAAATTAATTTACAACAATGCTCTGAAAGAGCTGTATGATATCACAACATATGTTAAGAAGTCACACTGGTCTTGATACCTGATGTGGCATTTCCCCTTTTTGGTTCCTAAATATGAAATTTCTAAATTTACTTTGACATCAGATAGTAAGGACAATTTAAAAAAGAACCTGACAGTATCCCTTTCACCCCGTCCTCCAGGCTAAAGCTCTTTGAGAGAGAAAAAAAAATTAAAATTGTGATTTTTTTTGAGCAGGACAGAATCCTATACCAGTTTAATTCTCATGATGAACCCTGTTACGTTCTTCCTATACTCATTGCTTTGAAGAGGAAGCTGCAAAAATAAAAGGCTGGACAGTCAAGCTCCAAATCTTTTCAAGCATGTTTGTGAATGTATTTACAAGCAAGCAATGCTGCATGAACCAGAAAATAGTAAGCGCATTGCAAATCCTCCATCTGCCTGGGCTTGAAATTAAGGACATAGCAGAGCTCATCTGCAGTCGGATGTTGCTATTTCATGTGATTTCCAACAAACCATTCATTAAATTCATAGCTGCACCTGATACCCATTAATGTGTTCCTGCTTACAAGTTCTCTCAAAATAGGCTGTTCCACAACTTTTGGAAGCTTTACACATCAGATTATAGCAAACTGCAAGAAATGGAGGGTGGATGGTGTAAGGGGGGACATTTATGATGGATTTTCTTAAACTGTAGTGAATAGTTGAGGATATATTTAAAAACTAAAATATAATAGGTGTTCAATCTTCTAAGTAGCTTTGAACTTCCCCTTTCAAACAAACTTTGGTGTTGATCCAGGAACACATAGATAACAAGGAAAGTGGAAAAAAAAATGCTCCCTGTAAATAGATAGCACTGTGATTTCAGGAAGCTGAGAAAGGCTACAGTCTGACCCGTCGTATGCTAGAAATTAGAGCAGTGATCAGAAAAGTAGTGCTTCCAGGGTTCTGTACAAATCTTGGTACTTTCAGCCTAATGACTTCAACAGATCTTTCCTCATTTCAGGTGGTTTTGATTGCCTTAACACTATTTTCAGGTTAGACATTTATAAAGTTAAAGCTGGAAGCTTAACTTTTTTACTTTTACCGGCTACCTTGTTGAAGCCGTTGTAAGAAAACTACTAAAATGCTAATATGTGCACTGAAAAAGTGAAAGCTTATTAAAAGAATAAATTGCATTTCATCTTACCATTCCTTTGTGACTCTTTGGCCACAACTAAAGAAAGCACTGAAGTTTATTATTCATTTAAAGTTTTGAAGTGTTGGAATCAAAGTAAATAATAATAATAAAAAAGTCTAAGATTAAAGGATCAAACAATATAAATTCTGTCTTCCCTATTGTGTTTAAAGATTTCATCTCACTCTTCATTTGTATGTAGCTTTTCTGCACATTGACAAGAGCGTGAGTATAGACAATCATAAACGAGAAATCCCTGCCTTTGAGATGTATAATTTCAAGCGTATAAAGATCAGCCATCTCAAGTCATTGAGTTTATATAATGCTTAAACATATACTGTTTATGAATGAGCACTGTGCAAAAACTGATATCACACTTTGTATAACGTGATAGAATTGCCCACCTGAAGCAATACCTTCTTAGACTTCTTTCTTTGACATTTCCACCTGTGCATTGTCTTCCTGTTCCCCCTCTCTGCTCAAATTTCTCTGTGCTTTATCAAGTGTTGTCACATGTTTGTCTCCTGGATAAATCAGCAAATTCTCCCACATGCATAAGGGCTTTTGTTTTTTTCACCTTTTCTGTAAGGATCAAGTGTTCAAGAAACGTGTGGATGTGGCGCTTCAGGACATGGTTTAGGGGACACAGTGGCGCTGGACTAATGGTTGGACTTGATGATCTTGAAGGTCCTTTCCAACCTAGTGATTTTGTGATTCTGTGATTCTGTGATCATCTTGCTTATTTCCTTAAAGAGTCCACTGACAAACCAAAAATATTGCAGAAATTGGCTGCCTCAAACAGTCAGTGGCAGCAGTTCTCAGTGTGCAACAGTTATGACCTTGATCTCATACCTACTGACCACTGAGGTGATAAACCCTGTAACTGCCTCTTTTCTACAAAATTACTGAAGCTGTACTTGTGGCTGAGCTCCACATAGCTTGAGATCTCATAGTGAAGTTGCATGGATGTGCCACGTTTGAGAACAGATCTTCCAATAATACTAACCTGGCACTTCTTGCTTTTAATTTCTGTTCCTCTGCCTTCCTATTCTAGTCTGTCCTGCCCATGGTCAGTGAAAAGTTCAGAAGAATATAGGATAGCCATTCCTAGAAGCAAACTGAAATCACAGTATGGGTATCTGTAGAGTCTAGTGGCTGTTGTCTGACGTCCTTCAAAGGGAATGTTGAATATCACAAAACCTAAGTAACTTTGCAACTGAAGTACTGATGAAAGTTGTTCTCCCTGTGTTTCTATGGTACTGACACCCAAATCGTACACAATTTAGTAACTCTTCAGTCCTAATGTGGCTTCAAAATCAGCAGCTGAATATCAAAATCATTATTCCCTTCTGAGAAATATGTGCTAACCATTGTGATTTATTAGCTGTGATCAGTTTTACACACACTTAATCTTGATAATTAAATCACTGTAGACCTCCTCAGTGCAGGAAGAGAGGATCTACAAAGAGTCATACTCATAAGTGAAGGAGACATAGTTGAGCTTGACTTAAGAGATACCAATGTGTGAGACCACAGCTGGATCCCTACTGACATTGCTGAATAGACGACAGCAGTGAAAATTGCTGATTCTTGCGTCTCAAGGCTCTCCCAGAAGTCCCTATTTTATCAAGGTCAGTAAAAGCGCAGAGACATACTTTTTTAGTGAAGAGTTTACAGTTTGTTGTTTTATGATTGTTCTTATAATGTCTTATCATTATGGTAATGTTGTCTTATCATTATTCTGTTGAAAACTATCATTTGCAACAGAATATTGGAATGGGGAAGATATTGTACCTTCCCAAGGAGACCATGATCTATGAGACTGGATAGTAAAGAGCTGTCCACAAAGTGTTAAAACAGCAGATTTAAGCTTAAGGCTTGCATTCAGCACACCCAAACAGCATTTACCTGAGATGCCTAATTTGCAAGTCTGTCTGCTCTAGGATCCTTATTAAAGTTATCACCCTCAGCAGCTGCTTAGCTTTCTCCATATACTACAGGAGAGCTCCAGGTATCTATTCTCAGGTTAGATGACACAGTCAAATGCCTGAGAAATACCCCAAGGTGCTAGTGACACCGCTTATCTCAGGTTCTTACATAATCCCCCTCAGGCGTCAGGGCTTCCTTGCTGGTTGCTGATTCATATCTCACTAGGAGTGTGTCCTCGTGGGTGGCTCTGGGGACATTTTGTTCTGTGTGCCTTCCTTCCTTCCTTCCTCCTCCACCTCCCCATCACACTTGAATTCTCTGGCAATTCAGCTGCGATATCTCTTCATAGTGGCATCATCCCAGGGACAGAACATGCTGTACATATTTGCAATGTATTTAATAGAAATCAACATTCACCCATATCATTACAGCAGTTCTGGGAGCAGGCTTTAAATGAAACGCTGAATCCCAAATACACTAACCTGCTTCACCCTGTGTCTTTTGCATTACAAATTAATTCAGGAGCTGTGAGAAAAAGACATAAGATCAGATTCTGTCTCTTGTAGCAGACTTCTCTTACCCTTCAAACTGAAAAGTCCAGTCATAAATAGGTGTGGATTCATATGTGAATATGAATGTTAATACAGTTAACGCAACTTGCCCCTTTCTCCACCAAAATGCTAAAACCACAAGTAAGTTGAGGGATCACACTTCTAGGAATATTTTTCTTCTAAAAGACATCGCTTCTGTGATAGGCGATGCTCAGAAAGCTTTATTATCTTGAGTTATCCTGTGGCACTTGTAAATATGATCTCCTTCTAGCTAGTGTGGAAGTACGAAGCACAGAAAACTGAAAAGGTGCTCCAGGTCCTTGCAAAAATCATTAGTCAGACCGAAACCTACACTTACACAGATGTCATCACTGTTGCTGGAATGATTATATTCTCTTAAAGTAGTGCTTGGAGACCTCCAGCTGAAAGCAAGTTTATGTAAATGCTGGACACACCTATAACATGAATTCCTCCATAAAAGTTTAAAATCTAATTGACAGGAGATTGTCAGAAAAATTACTGGAAAGTCATGCTATGATCCAGAAGGTAGGTAAACATCAAAAACACAATGCAAAATAAAATAAAGGTGTTTTAAATACAACAGAGACAAAACGTGTGTGTCAGAGTGTGCTCTAAAGATTGCTGAGGTTGGGTTGCTCCAGCTCTCTATTTTTAGGGGTTATTTTCTTTAGACGCTTAATACCCTGCTGCTATCTGACACAAAATCACCGCCTTTTGGGTGGAGCTGAGCCTCTAGGCACCTTTCTAAGACCATCTGGAAATTCAAATGCCTAAATCACCTGAGGGCCCATTTTTCTCGGCTTGTTCAGATCCCAGCTCTCCCATTCCTGCCGCACTCAGCACTGGATCCAGCAATCCATGCAACTTTGATCAAGATCCCCCGTCAGGGAGCAGCAAGGTCCAGCTGCTCCCTTAGGGACGTGGAGTTGGGAGCCAGAGGTGACCCCAGCACATGCAATGGCCTCATGCATGGGGTGCATCCTGCCAGGTGCTGGTAACAGGGTCCAGCAGCAGTGACAGACACAGCAAGTGATGGACAAGGTCTGGGACACATCCAGAGAGCCCAGTCAGGTGCTAAAGGAGATGGAGCCAGAGACAGGAATGGAGACAAGACTACAACACAGATCCAAGGGATCCATCCAGGATACAGGGACAAATGCAGGACTGGAGATGAGTTACAAGGCACACATAGGTGGCCTACCCAGGAGACAAGCCACCTACTGCATAGGTCCAATGTCAGAGACAAGATTGACGAGCCATGGCAGAGCAGCAGAGAAGAAGGATTTGCGTTTGTCTTGTTCTGGCTGATGCATTTGAGGTTAAGTGGGACATGCTCACATGGAGAAATGTTGTGCCTTCTCAATGCATAATCAGAGGTGACAGAAGGATGCTTTCATAGAAGACTACGTGGAGTTTGTTGTAGTTCAGTAGATCTTTGGAAGTCTTAGCTTGAGACCAAGACTTAAAAAAGAACCAATCTCCCAAAGACATGTGGCAGGAAGGAGTTTTTTTGTGTGTGATTCTTTCCCTTTTTCATGTCTGACAAGGGAAATTTGAATTTCTTTATTTTTTATGTATCTTGTTTTCCTTTGTTTTCAGATAAAACAGAACTTCGGAGACTGAAAACTTGGTTTGTGCCCTTGGTGTGCCCTTCTTAGAAAGGCAATCAAGGCCTCTCCACAGAGTATTGTGGTTGTTGTGGGGATTTGCCCCAAAAGCACAGAATAAACCTCTTTTCCCCTGCTCCTTGGCTTCTGTGTCCTTACGTGAAACAGAGCTACAGCTCAGGGCATGGATATCCTACTCAAACACTCCTGTAGCTTCCTTCCCCCTCTTTCACAATCTGGGTTTCAGGTGTTCTATCTAAACACTTTTATGGATCTCAGCACAGATGTCTTCAATTCCCTACATACATCAGGGTCTGATGTCTCTTTTGCATAAAAGCATATTCTTTTCTGTGAATATAAGGTAATTTTTCCTTCATTTTTTACAGTTATTACAGGCAACTGAAGAAAGCATGTTTCAAAGCTAATATTCCCTGTCATTTATTTTAGAAATACTGTATTTCAGCCACCTATTAGTTTGAAGAAAAATGTAGGCATTAGTGGCTTGTTTTTGTTCTAAATTGGCTGCACTGTAACATGTTTATCAGAATTTAGTGCCAAGTCTGAAATTGCTTCAGCTTATACAGCAGGCGTCTACTATTGTTTGCACCAGTTTTACTCCAGTATGACTACGTTCAGTAGAGTGTATTTGCTCCTGACTTCCACCTGGACAGATGAGAGGAGTATCAGGCTGGGATGTTTATCGCTATGTTTTACTAAAATTGTCTTTCAATCCTTGCGCTAAGTCTACATTCAGTACTATTCTCTTTGAGTGATTAAGATTAAATCATGGACAAAAATTGAACATTAGCCATCAGAGCCATTTGAAAAACATGGTAAGGAATTTCTGAATGTGTTTTCTGCACAGAAAACAATGTGATAGAAATAATGCCTTATAACTACTACGCCGATGCGTTAGTTCCCTTCTATTGTATATTTTTCCTGGATCTAAATACAGAGTTGTTGCAACTGTTTGTTGGAGGACAAATGGCAGGGGGGAGGAAAGAGGGGATAAAGGAAACAATCTAAATTAAAAAGCCTCCTTCTTCCTTCTCTCTTCATTAGAGGCTTGCAGAATTCCTTCCCCTGAGGGAATTGGACTTAGAGGTGCTGCCTATACCCGTAACTAACTCAGACATGCAACAGGACCTGCACACGCGTGGCCTATGCCCATGTGAGACACACAGGTTGACCTTTGGCAAACTGCTTATTTGGAATGGAAACGGGCACAATTTAATTTCCTGGTATAGCTATACGTTAAAATTGCTGACAGCGCAAAAATCTGTAATTCCCTTCTACATCTTTACTCTCAAGGGCGTGAGATGAAGTTTTTGCATCTAACAACAAAGCTTCCCGTGAAACTACACTAGTAAGAGAAGGGAGTCTCGGCAGTGGGATTCAGAGATAGTCCTGAAATTTACATCCTACAAGTTATCCTTATTTCTGCTTTTTTCAAAAGCCCTGACCCTTTTATACCACTCCAGATATTGTACCTGGAGGATGATGCATCTGTAAGCCACACAGTTTGGACACAGCTCATACCCAAAGCCTGCATCAGGTAATTCTGTGTGGAAAAGAATCCAAATCCCATTTAGTCAAAATTTTCCAGCTATTTGTTTTACATAAAGGGGAAAAATCCTTTTCAGTTTTAGTTTTAAATTTTTTGTTAATAACCAGCCTCTCTTAATACAGACCAAGAGGTGGTAGTGGCACTGTTTGTTTGTTGGTTGGTTTTTAATACGACCGTTTTCAAATACAAATATCTATTTTTTCTGTAATTTCCAAACTAAATATTTTGGGAGGTATATCTGGCGAGATTTGGAATAATTGTCTGCATGGATATCCCATGTTTTTCCGATAAAGTTCAATTTCTAAAACCTGGGACATTTTAAATTAACAGTGGAGAAAAGAATCTGGTGGAAAAGTTATAATCTAAATTACCACTTAGGAATAAAATTTCAAGTGTTAATCCCAAATATATAGAAAGGAATATGAAAGGAAAATATGTGAATAGTAAGACCAAAGAGGAGGAAGGAAATATAAAGTAAGGCATAGAAAAGTATTTAACTATCTGTATGGCATCAATGACATCAGTTGTAGAATTTCAACCTGTTAAATTACAGGGAGAATTTATTTTTTTGATTTTGTTTTGGGGTTTGGTGTTTTGTTTTATTTTTGGCTTTTGTGTTTGTGAAATGTTTGTGAAAATATACTCTGTAAATTCCAAAAGTCTCTTCCAAACCACTGGGCAAATGTTTTAAAATCAGTTGGAAAGAGACACTGTAAAGCACCTCAAAGATAGTCTAGAAACACAAAGAAAACAATGGACATAAGTAAATCCTGAAGGAAAAGTCTGCACTGAAAACAAGGGACAATTAAATTGTTTATGTGAACTTTTCAGGTTGTCAGAGGACAACCTTATGGAAGAAATGTCCTCACATTGTTCCAGAAACTGTTATGCTGTGATGTTGCCATGTACTGTATCTCTGAGCCACACAACTGGACAAGTGTTTCTAACAACGGGGGAAGAAAATTCGTGGAACTGAGAAGGTATCACCAGTCTTTTGATGAATATTTTGCACATCTCATGCTATATACCAACACTAAGGCCAACTATACTACACCACTGTCAAAATAGGGGAAAGAGGATATAGCTGTGTTAAGATTTGTTCTTTAATCATACAAGATGCTCAGTCTCGTGACTTTAGAAGAAAACTAAACTTATCAAAGACAGATGTAAGCCAGTTTACAAGCTCATATCTTTCCTTCAGAAGGTTTATCTTCAAAGCACTAAAATATAGCTGCTCACAAGGACTGAAATAGCTAAAACATGTATTTTCAGCTTTGTTTCACATTGGTTACAAACAGGTAGCTGATAACCCTCGTTACTGCTGCTAATCTGACTGCTACCTCGTATATTTTTTGTTTCAGCTACCACCTGGTCTGACCTTCTGTTTAATGCACATAAAATCCCACCTCATCCCACTTGTATCAAGGACTCCACATGGTCTTTTGCAAAGACACGCAAGCTTGTTGCAGTCACGGTGTGAGAGATGTGCTATGTTAAATTGGGCAAATGGCTTTCAGTACAGATGCACTGCTTCCAGCTGCCTTGGGGCATACCACAGACCCACATCTGCCTGCAAAAATCTGTGCAGCAATGACCCAAGTGCTGTATGGCCAAACCATGTCTTGTTATTGCCTTTCAGTTTTAGCTGGAAAGCTTGAAGAGATGGAAAACCTGCTATTCCTCTCAGTACTTTTTTTCTTGGGCTAATCATCTTAACTATGATTTTGTGACTGATTTCTTATTCGCATTTGTTTAGATTTCACCTCCAACAACTGCTCCTTGTTATGCCTTACTTAAGTATTTCCTCCCTCTGGAGGTATTTATGAACCATAATCAAGTTTCTTCTCAGTTATCTTTTTTTGGTAAGTGAAGCAGATTGCATTCATTAGATTTGTTTTATCCAGCTGTTGTTTTTATCATAAATAAGATTTGTAAACTTTCTAGGGTACCGACCATCTTTTGGAAATATTTGTGCATTGTACCTAGAACAGCAAAGCCTGAATTCCAAATGGACACCCCATGTTTTATTACAATTTATGAATATTAATCCAGTAAAACTGCTGTTGAAACCTTTTTTTCCTTGGAATGTATGCCAGTGTGTGTGTCAAATTTTCTCCTTCACCTTATTACTCTTAATCCTACAATTTCACTGCATTATGTCTTGTGATAAAAGTGCTTCCATCACAGCCAAGCTATGATAGCTTTTGGTGAATGGACTGCAAATTAACTCAAGCTCAGTTCAATTCAGTGAGATAAAGTCTATTAACTGATGATGGTTTCAGTTTCTCACAGATTCAATTCTTATTTCATTTAAATCATTCATACTTTTCCAGGTGTAAAGTGCATTTTTTATAATTTAATCACTCTGCATCATAGTTTTACGAAATTAATTTCATAAAGACATTTTTCACCTGCTATAGGGCATATTTTTAGGATATCTTTCTCTATGTTTTCATTACATGTGTGCGTATGTTTTTATATCTTTAAGCTGTTTTATGTTTTAAGCTGCATATATTTTTGTATCTATATAAGCTGTTGACTGCATGAACAGGCAGTGCTCAATGTTTCAGAGCGGTGCTGCAGAGCTGACTTTTCCTGACCTTTATTTAGTCACTCAGTAACCAGAGATAAACCTGTGAATTGTGCACCTGGGAAAACTTTCATACAGTAGGGAACAAAGAACACATTACAAGGGCCAGACTCGCAGTGGATGTAAATTTAGTCCTTCACATTAGTGGCACCGTCTCAATTTACATCAGCTGAGAACTTGGAAGAAATAACTAAATGTTTGCCGGACAGCTTTTTAAGGTCTGCTCATTGCCTTTGAAAATCACATGAGACTAAGACTTCTGCAAAAGACCGACCCTAAATCATAGGCAGCTATGATTAGAGTCTCAGGAGAGATCTGTGAAGTGAAATGAATCTGTGAATTAGCCTCGGTGCAATTTAAAGACAAATATATACACTGATCCAGAATTATACAGGTAACATTTGCTTCTGTTAAAAAAAACCACTGTGCTACTGTGCCTTATGGTGTAACTCAGCATCTACTGAAGCAGGAGGAGACAACTGGTTGAAAGGGAAAAGCTCAAAGTCTCTTTATGTTTCTAGAAATGACCGGATCCTTCTGTGTTTGGCTGTGCGACCTAGGACACCAAAGCGATTAAGGTAAGGCGAGATCTTGGATCTTTCTGAAAAATCAGCCTTTTTAAAAAGTACAGTTTTGTCCACACTTAAGGAATCGGAAAACATTTGTCACTATAGCTCTTCTGCTCCACCCACCCAGATATTTGGCAGGTAACAAGTAAGCAGAGAGCTCAGCTTATGGGGGTATCATTCTTTTCAGCGGGAATTACATTACCAGCATTTAGGCAGGGCCAGGCTTCTGGCAAAGTACAGAGTAAAAACCAAAACAGAATACCAAAATGTTGTTTTTAGACTGATCTTTAAATTCATTTTCTTAGGGTAGTCAGGCCAACCATGGTTAAAGGCGAGAAAGAGGACAAAGGGAAAAGATCGAGACCACGTTGCAGGGAAGCGTAGTTGTGCTGCTGAGAAAAAAACTTTGAGTCAATCACTGAACTGCAGAAGCAATTGAAATCCTTGGCTCAGCTAGTGCACCACATACTGGCTCTTACTTGTGGTTTCAGACTAATAAAATAAAACTCACTGTGTTATCGCTTTATTTTTTCTTTGTAGAAGTTTTGTCTGAAAGGGTAATTTATACCTTTTTTTAGTGGATTATGCATTGCTTTGGACTGGAAGAACATAAAATAAAAGCCACACTTTCATAAATGTTCTCTTTTTGAAGTTAGAGCATGGAATAGTAATATTGACGATAACACTGGGCGGCTGGGGCTGGGGAATGGTACAGTTCCTGGGTCGTGTGGACAAGTGTGTCTTCCTTGTCTTCAGCATTCTGCAATTAAGTAGGCGTATCTTTCTAAACCATTTTATTAAAATTTAATAGTGAATTTAGTGATTGTGGCAGGAATGTAATGAATTCTGCAAGCTTAATCTGAATAAACATGCAAGTTTAATGAACTTGTATAAACATCCAGGACGAGCACTAAGAGAAACCATACATCCCTAACTGAAACATATATATTTGATAGCAAACCTATTTTTAAAAGCGGAGTTGTGTACTTGGGGGTGAGTTGCTGGTTCTGTACAGAATTCTTCTTCAATTTTTGACAGTCTATATAAAATTCAGTTCCTCTCTTGTTAATTAGTTGTAATGGCTATTTCTTAAGTTACTCTTTTTTCACTACAAAACAAATATCATTTCGTAATGCACTAACTGAAACCTTGCCCCTCTCCATCTCTCACCTTCTCCTTCTCTCTCCTCTATTTAATATTGCCATTTCTATTTTATTCATTTTTCAAGCCTTTCAAGCAGAGAATATCTTGAACTATATATTTGTACAGTGCCTGATGTAATGACCTCTGAGTTCCTCTAAAGTTTCTGTAATAAAAATACTATTAAAATGCATGATTGTGCCCTCTCAGATGTATGGCATACCGACCTCATTTCCTTCAGCTTCCAAAGCAGACTGATCAGAAGGAATAAACATATTTGCTTCAGCCTGTTTGTCTCTTCCTCATGCCACCCAAACTTTCACATGAGCACTGGAACAAACGGAGCTCTGGTTTCCCATGGCTTCATGTACTCTGCTTGCACTCACTGGCCTTTACAAAGATGTCTGACTGATTTTTGGGACGTTCAAACTGTCTGTCTTATTGCTGCCAAATAAAGGTTGAGCTCCCAGGCTCTTCCGAATGGCACATTCCAAACACCTTTTCCATAACTTTTCCAGGAACTAGTACCTCTGCAGTCTGTCTCCCTTTAACAAATATGACTTCATTTGGATTGAGGATTTCAAGAATACTTTGAGGGGACAAGAGAGTCACAGGGACGATGCACAAGGAGATCATATATATTATTCTCAGAGAACCATACCGATAACCATGCAGCCACTGACCCACTAGTTCTGACAGTTCAATGAGTGGACCTTGCACAGTTTTACCCAGACAAGAGCCCCATATTTTTCGTTGCGAATTTTCTCTCATTATTCATTGTTTTTAGGTTGGGGTGGAGATTCTGGAGATACTTTGGCTTTTTGCTTTCAAATTGAAGTTCTGAGACAACGCATCTGGTTTGTTCTATAACTACATATAAGTACTTAAACAGGCCAAGCTGCAATTATTTTTCTCTTTTGCAGTTTCTTAAAACAAATATTTATCTCCTTAAAGCCCTGCAAGGAAACAAAGTGTAAGAAAGTGTTAGAAGCAACCTGCTGCTTTCACGCTATGGCTGTAACTAGGCCATCCCTCTGCTTTTGTTGGCTTATCAAAAAGACTTTTGGCTGTCTGTTAGCCATGGGATCACGGTAATTTATCATTTTTAATACTACTTTCAGATTGTACCCTGTGATTCTCAGTTAGCTCAGAATCTGCATCAGTGCTTTTATTAGTCTTGCTGCAGAGCATTTCACCTAGTTTAAGGACGCTAGTAGGAGCTCAGTAGTTCATTGTGAAAAATTGCAGATGAAACAGGCAGAGGCAATAGCTAGCCAGTCTAAGCCATGCTGTGCCACAGGCATCGCATCCTAGAAACTGCGTAATCCTCGGCCAGTGCTGAAATTGAATACGAAACACATACGGAAGGGAAAAATATAACCTCAAGTTATAAAAACTGTGTGATTTACAGGACTCTCTTTGACCCTGTTCTAAATCCTAAACTGGAAGATGCTGGGAAAGGAGGAGAATGTCCTCTAAACTACATACACAGGTTAACAAATGGGAAACAATAAAGGAAGAGGTGGAGATGGAGGATAACACTTGGCTGCTGCTTCATACCAAGGATGAATTCTGCTGTGGTGTACCATTTCTTAGCCCATGTATAGTTTCTTCCTGCTTGTCTAGGAAACCTGTCAGTTAATGATTCAAAATGCTAAGGACACAGTAATTAATGGGTCTCTCTGATCCTTTGATTAATTATACAGCAAAAATGATCAATCAGTGCTGAGTCTATGAGTCTTGTTATTCTCCATTTTGCTTTCCCAAGAAAATGCCAAGGAAATGTTATCACTTTCTCATGGCTTTTCATTAACTTTTCTTTCCTGTATCAAGACTTAGTGGTACACAATTGCATCATCTTGAAATAGCTTTCTGGAGCTAAGAGTCATGCTTTAGAACTATTCCTAAGAAATCATTTCAGTAGACGTCTGCAGGTCTGGCTAGAAAAGTGGGCACTAAATTTAAAAAACTGGAATTTAAGATTTGTCAGCTATATGAGATAGGGTTCAGCTCCAGATTTTCTGGCCGTTAAATCATAAATCACTCATATGAACAGAGGGCCTCCAGACTAATAGTAGATACTGAAACAAGGTCTACATCATTCAAATGGATATAAAGGAAAAAAATCCTCTAAGGACATGAAAATAGAAATGATGGTGAAATTAAAAAGGATCTAATACAAATATTTTATACAATAAGAATTCTGTGAAATACTTCCCTGCTGATTTTATTTGTAGTCTTAATTAGACCCCATTTAAATGGCTTTTGAGCCCCTAAGAAATTAAAGGAAATCGATTACTTTGAATATTTGATATTAAGGCTAGCTTTTGTTCAGTCGATAGCATTGTGGAGGCAAAGGAGAATGCCCTGAAGCCTGCAGAGATATACTCAGGATCCTGACAGATCTCTTTGGCTAAGATTGCCATGTATTGCACTGTGATATAGTGAGATACCCTTTCTTGTTCTAAGCACACGAGTTGAATATCAGTAGTCTGTCCCCTTAGCAGCTACATGGAGACCCATAATACTCTGCAAGTCAATTCAGAGATACTTATTAAAACATTATAGGTTATTCTGAGTTTGCAGTGTTCATGGATTTGTATTGTGCACATTCCATTACAGTCCAAGAAATACTTAGGTTAGAATGATTTTAAAAATCCTATTAAAATTTTTGAAGTCATCATTTTTTTTCTCAAGTAAAAAAAAGGTGACTGTAAAGAAGGTTTTAGTTTCCTTATATGTGATGCATAAGTGTTAATTTCAATAGTTTCTAGGATAGCAGTTGTATATGTGAAAGCTTCATTACCATAAATGAGAGAGAGCGATCTTTAAAGCCCACGTACATACAAATGTCCAAGCATCAATATCGATCAGTTTGATTTGTTCTGTGAAAAACTGGATTATCAGTCAGGATAATCACCTTCCCTCTGAGAAATCAAGTATATTTTAATAAAACATTCCAATACTGAAATTTGATATAGACACCTTAAGAAAATCAAAACAAAACAAAAAACCTATGTATATTTTTAATGTTATTTCTATATTTAGTCTTCTAGTAAATATGAATATATCCTTGAGCTAACACAAGTTCCTGAAGCACTTAAGTGCGAAGATCATAGGATAATTCAGGCGTGAAGGAACCTCAGGAGGTCCCTAGCCCAAACTCCTTCTCACAGAGGGTCAGTTACAAGGTCAGACCAGGTTGCTTCTGGATTCAATATCCCACTGGGTCTTGAAACCTTCAAGGATGGAGATAACACAACCTCCCTAGACCACCTGCTCTACAGCCTGACTGTCTTCAAGGGGAAAAATTTTCTCCTTATATCCAATCTGAATGGTTTTTTTTTTTCAACTTATGACCACTGTCCACCACACACCACTGTGAAGAGTCTGGCTCCATCTTCTTGGTGATCTCCCCACAGTGTACTGCTTCTAGGTCCCCCCAATGCCACTTCTCATTCAGGCTGAACAAGCACTTGGCCCTCAGCCTCTGCTCACAGGTTAAATGTTCAAGCCCCAAGCATCTTGGTGGCCTCTGCTGAGCTTCCTGAAGTTTATTGATGTTAGATCAAAGACTCTAGAAGTCAAATTTCCAGTGATTTCGAAAAGGATGAAGTCGGATCACTAACTGTGTGAAGATTTTCTTTTGGGCTATTTTGCTACAGCTGTATTACCCTGAAGCAATGTTTCAGGGTTAGGAGTACAGATTGTACAGGTTGTCCAAATCACAAAAGAGTGGCTCAGAAGTTCATGCAGAGAAAACTAGTGCATTCAAAGGATGTTTCTGTTCTTGGTGGCGTTTTTTGTATTCTTGCAATATCATGTTCCATACTCACAAATTGTCCTGGTT
>NW_010541654.1:17289-21137 GCF_000687285.1 Phaethon lepturus
GCTGCTCGGGGACGGGCTGTCGATTGCCGGGTGGTGAGCAATCGCTGTATTGGGCATCACTTGTTCTTGTACATTCCTTTGTCAGTATTATTATTGTTGTTATCATTGTTGTTTCCTTCTCTCTTGTTGTCCTATTAAACTGTTTTTATCTCAACACATGAGTTTTTTCCTAATTCTCTCCCCTGTCCCGCTGGGGGAGGGGGGAGTGAGTGAGTGGCTGCGTGGGGCTTAGTTGCCGGCTGGGGCTACACCACGACACAAATGCATTCAGATTTACACTCATGTGCTTGCCATGAGGTATTTTTCTGTTCCTCCAAGTTTTCCATCTGAATCAATAGTATAATCCACGGCTTTTTGCACTGACAGCTAAAAAAATCCCACAGTTTGCACCATGTCTGCCTTCAAAAGCAAAGCCACATATTCCTTTGTATGGAGAGAGTAATCACTGTAAAGGTTAAGTGTATGCAATTTCCGAATGCCAAATTCTATAGAGAGAAAAACACTACTTTGTTTTGTGCTTTTCAGCTAGCTGATGCCTCTCATATGACAAGCCATAATCAATAAATCATGTGCCAGTTGTGCTGATTCTGTATCTCAGGTCGTATCTTTCCATTTCAGTTTCCAGTTTCTTACCGAGCGTTCACTTGTGTTCTATTGTCATATCTTTCCACATCCTCGGTGTCGATTTAAAAGCTATTATTTTTAGGCCATAGAAATTGCAACCAGCCTGTCCCCTTCTCCTCAAAACCTGTTCTACTGGCCAGCTTCAAAGCAAAGACATGGAAAGAGGCAAGTCTTCTGCCTGAACTCCAGTCACCGTGACACACCAAGGAAGCCAAATATTCTATGAGCATGCCTTGTCCGTAGTGGGCAAAGAGGTACCATGATAACAGCTTGTCAAGACTGATTAGTACTAAAGATTATAGAATTTCCAGAAAAGGTCCTTGTGGTGGAAGGGTGTTTATTTCTCTCTTCCATAAGCAATTATTTACTCAGTCAGGCACCTTGACATCTCTGGTCTTGCTAAGGAAATTCCTGATTTGGCAAACTTCACGATGGAGACTGGCTAGACAGGGAGAGCAGGAATTCTCAGAATTATTTTATGTATCCAAAATCTGTCTGTCTGGGCTGTGTGAGTCACTCAAACCCAATCTTGAACTCAGCAGGTTGCTCCCAAAATATAAGCCAAGACCATTTAAATCCCTCCAAGGGCCTACATTAATCCTGGCTCCATGTTCTAACCTTTGTGTTCACTCTTCCCTCCCTTGACTCCAGAGTTCCCCACGTAACTTCAGGAAAAGTCTGTCTCCTCTCTGCTCCTCATTTCCCAAAGTAAAGGAGGGATGCTAGTAATTGCTTACAGCTCAGTGGTATTT
Source organism: Phaethon lepturus (assembly GCF_000687285.1). Lineage (NCBI taxonomy): Eukaryota > Metazoa > Chordata > Aves > Phaethontiformes > Phaethontidae > Phaethon > Phaethon lepturus. Next base: position 18,666 of record NW_010541654.1, read on the forward strand.
TGAATATTAGTTAATATTTCTGTGTTTTCAAAGTCATAAAGACATGAACATATAACCACATACTGCAGTTCCTAAATATTTTAACTAGGGACTTCGAAATTAATGGCATATTTATAAACAACAATGCTATTTTATTTTGCTGTCACATTTTTTTACTATGAATGAACATTCAGAAAGGGAAATAACTTGGAGAAAAGCCCTTTTCTAGATCCTTCAGGCGCTGTTCTTCAAATAATATTCTCAGCTGTTGAATTACATAGACACGCTCACCTCCAGTGCTCTTAAGTGACTATGATGATTCAACTTGCAGCTGACAAAATTGGAGATTTGTGGCCATCTGATTATTTCTTCCCTTTTTCTTTGTCCTCGTTGTTCATTTGGGTTTTGGAGGGTTGTTGTTTTATTTTTTCCATCTGTACTGTTTAGACCTCACTTTATACACAACATGTCCAACTCTGTCTCTTCACCCTCCTCTTCTATTCTTCAAGCTCACTTTTCCTGCCCTGGGTTTAACTACAGGCTTCCATCAGTCAAAAATTGAGTTTTGCAGCTCCAGTAATGACCACAGTTGTCTCAGCTTTTAATGTCTGGCTTCTCTGATGTTCCCTATTAAGCAGAAAGGAATGGTAAATTTATTTTTTGAATGGTTATAAACAAGAGGTTATTTTTTGCTGTCTGTTCTTTTTTTTCTTGACATCTCTTCCTTTAGGGCAGATAAGATTCTTTTTAACGTCACAAAGAGACATTAGAGAACGTGTGTTCATAGTAAAGGTATTTTGCTCTTATTTTACCACAGTTTTGTTTTGTTTTGTGGGGGTTTTTTTTGTGTTTGGTGTTTTTTGGTTTTTTTTTTTTGTAATTGAATAAAATGGCCACAGCATTTTGGGAAAAGCTTGTTAGTGTAACATGAACATTCCTGAAAGAAATGTTCCCCTGCCTTCCAGAAACATTATTTTATATGCCTACATGATATAAAGAGATTGAGGAGGTGTGGACATGTTTCTTGGCATAAGATGACAAACTCATCTCCAGTAAATTAATGGAATCTTAAGGATTGACATATGACAGATGACACCAAGTTGGGGGGGAGTGTTGATCTGCTGGAGGGCAGGAGGGCTCTGCAGAGGGATCTGGACAGGCTGGATCGATGGGCTGAGGCCAACTGTATGAGGTTCAATAAGGCCAAGTGCCAGGTCCTGCACTTTGGCCACAACAACCCCATGCAACGCTACAGGCTGGGGGAGGAGTGGCTGGAGAGCTGCCCGGTGGAAAGGGACCTGGGGGTGCTGGTTGACAGCCGGCTGAACATGAGCCGGCAGTGTGCCCAGGTGGCCAAGAAGGCCAACAGCATCCTGGCCTGTATCAGGAATAGTGTGGCCAGCAGGAGTAGGGCAGGGATCGTGCCCCTGTACTCGGCACTGGTGAGGCCGCACTTTGAATCCTGTGTTCAGTTTTGGGTCCCTCACTACAAGAAGGACATTGAGGTGCTCGAGTGTGTCCAAAGAAGGGCAACGAAGCTGGTGAGGGGTCTGGAGCACAAGTCTGATGAGGAGCGGCTGAGGGAACTGGGGTTGTTCAGTCTGGAGAAGAGGAGGCTGAGGGGAGACCTTATTGCTCCCTACAACTACCTGAAAGGAGGTTGTGGTGAGGTGGGTGTTGGCCTCTTCTCCCAAGTAACTAGGATGAGAGGAATGGTCTCAAGTTGCACCAGGGGAGGTTTAGACTGGATATTAAGAAAAATTTCTTACTGAGAGAGTGACCAAGCATTGGAAGAGGCTGCCCAGGGAGGGGGTAGAGTCACCATCTCTGGAAGTGTTCAAAAAATGTGTGGATGTGGCACATGGTTTACATGGTTTAGTGGGCATGGTGGTGTTGGGTTGACGGCTGGACTTCATGATCTTAAAGGTCTTTTTCAACCTTAATGATTCTTAACAATTATGGGGAGCTTATTCTGCTCTCCATCCCGGTCTTCCAGCTCAAGGGACTAAATGCCCTGCAGATACCTGGTCTGGCTATTAAAGACTGAGGCAAAGAAGGCATTAAGTACCTCAGCCTTATCCTCATCCTTGGTGACAATGTTACCCCCCACATCCAGTGAAGGGATGGATATTCTCCTTGCATCTCTTTTTATTGTTAATATATTCATAAAGATATTTTTTGTTGTCCATTATGGTCATGGCCTGATTCAGTTCTAGTTGGGCTTTTGCCTTTCTAATTTTCCCTCTGCATGACCTAACGAGACCTTTGTACTCTGCTTGAGTTGCCTATGCCTTCTTCCAAAGGAGATAAACTCTCCTTTTCTTCCTGAGTTCCAGCAAAATCTCCCTGTTCAGCCAGGCTGGTCACCTTCCCCGCCAGCTCGTCTTACAGCACATGGGGAGGACTTGCTCCTTCACCTTTAAGATTTCCTTCTTGAAGAGTGTCCAGCCTTTATGGACACCTTTGCCCTTCAGGGTGGTCTCCCAAGGGACT
>NW_010541655.1:0-1858 GCF_000687285.1 Phaethon lepturus
GGTGCTGCTAGGACAGGGCACAGCGAGGGCACATGCTGGGGCCACGACGCCGGAGGACACCCCAGGTCCAGCCGTGCCCAGGCACACGCGTCCCGGCAGACGCGCTCCTGCCGGCTCTGCTGATGGATGCGGGAGGGTGGGTCTGCTCAGAGAGCGGGTGCAGGGGAGCACGCCCAGGGCTAAGGGAGATGGTTTTATCAAAGTCGCACAGAGACAGGTTCCACTCCCTCCTCCAGGTAGGTCAGGCTCTCGTACGGGCTGCCTTTCCGCAGAGGGACGGGGCAGGCGGTGGTTTCACCGTGGGTGCCTCCTCTCAGCAGCAGTAGCCAGCTGCATCTGTTTTTCTGCTGCCTGAGCAGCTGCAGGAGGACGTGGTCACAGTTTCCATCTCTCTCTGATCTCTCGCAGTTGCTGCAAGCCACCGGGAAGGAAGCAGAACAGGAAATATTTTCTTGAGTGCAAGGTGCATTTTAGCAGCAGAACTGAAACCACCAATGTCAAGTCTGAAAAACAGATGGCTGATAAAACTAAAATACAGTTCATTCAGGAAACACATAAATTGCTGCAGCATGTTAATACATCAGTGGCTCGAGCAGCTGCATTATTCCTGATACAGTAAGACCATCCCTTTCGTCCAGAGCACAAGCTGAGCGCTCCTGTGAGCCCTGAGAGGGTCGGGTTGCTCCTTTTGGCCTCCTCATCTGTAATCTGTAGGTACCTACACGGGGGTGGCCGGCATCAGGAAAGGAAGAACTGAATGTTGTAAGGAAAACTGGTTTTGACACAGGGGTCTTTATATAGCCCACGGTAGGAATGGGACTTCCCTGGCCAGCTCCTCTTCACGTCACTCCTGGGAGCGATCACATTAACATCAGTGAGACTGTCCAGCTACTCGCACAGCCCTGGGACAGGGAGGCCCCAGGCGCCCTGGAGCAAGATGCCCTCTTGGGCTTCTCGCTGAGGCACAGGGGCTGTCTCAGCCGCTCTGGGCAAGCTGACCCCATGGGTTGGCACTTCGGGGGCAGGTGCGAAACGCTGCTGGACCCACGCATCCCAGAAGGCATCATCCAGCCTTACCAGCAGGCTCTGAGCACCAAAGAAGGGAGATTAATCTCATCTCCAAGTCGGTGCTGAAGCTGCTCTTAACTGCAGAGTACTCACCTAACCTGTGACTCCCTCATCTCTAAGCTTTTACACAGAGACTCACTTTTCATATTTTTCCATCAAAAGCCTGACCAATTTTTTACAAAACAGTTCTTTAAAAAGTGGTTTGTTTTTCAACTGGAGGAAATCTTCTCTTAGGGGAAATAATCACTTCCCAATTTGTTCTGCTAAGCAGCAGAGTTGTGCAGAGCACAGCAGAGCTCTGCAGAGCAGGAGCGTGGTCAGCAGCTTCCTGCAGCAAAGTCAAAGCACCAATAGTTCAAATGTGGGAACTAGGCCAGGAAGCCGAAAGTATATTCCCATGCTCATGTGAAAAATCCTCATATCACGTAAGAGGACCTATTAAGAACCATCTACAGGGAATCACAAATTTGATGCGGCTCCTGTAACTAGGAGTTGCATGGGTATAAAATGTCTCGGGTTTAAAGGATGAGTAATAATCCAAATTCCTGCAAGTAACTGCAAGTCCAAATTCCTCAGCCACCTCTGAGCAGTTGCAGCCTGCTTTGAACATGCCTTGCTCAGGATGATGAAACCAAGGAGGCTTACAGCAAATTTGACTCAAAAAAAAAAAAAAAAACCAGACCAAAACCCCAAACCTTTCCTTCAAAACAGTAGATGTGAGCAAGCACCACTGTTGTTTGAATCTGCCTTTGGACACGAGGCTTTCCAAATCCGGGGAGGAAGGCGGGCC
>NW_010541656.1:0-358 GCF_000687285.1 Phaethon lepturus
GCTGGCACGACCCCGCTGCTCAGCCGGGGCCGCTCTGCCCCCCGGGAGCCTCTCCTGGCTGGAGGGGCTTCGCTATGAGCTGCGAAAAGGCTCTTACTCCCCATCTGTTAATGTTCTTGCTCTGACTCTGCTGTCGCGGCCGCCGTCGGGGGCACAGCATGCCCAGGTACCCGCTGGCACGACCCCGCTGCTCAGCCGGGGCCGCTCTGCCCCCCGGGAGCCTCTCCTGGCTGGAGGGGCTTCGCTATGAGCTGCGAAAAGGCTCTTACTCCCCATCTGTTAATGTTCTTGCTCTGACTCTGCTGTCGCGGCCGCCGTCGGGGGCACAGCATGCCCAGGTACCCCGCCAGAGAGGCGG
>NW_010541656.1:493-1994 GCF_000687285.1 Phaethon lepturus
GAGGCTCTGCAGCGTCTTCCCCAACAGCACGTGCGGACGCCGCCTTCGGAAGGCAAGCGGCAGAAATCCGCTGTACCTGTTCCACCCTGAGCTTCAGAGCTTGTGACGTCTGTCCATTGGCTTAAAACGATTTACAAAACAAAGCCCGCAAGAACCGAGGCGGTCCTGCTGGGGTGCCGTCAGCAGCTCTCGTGCCTGAAGTAGAGGGAAGGAATGAGCAGCTCTCAGCCGTTGCCCGCCACTGGAAGCCTGCGCAATTCCCACCGCTCCTGCCCGAGGTCCTGTGGAACTCTGTGCCAAAGACCGTGCTCTGGTCGTCTCCGCGGATGTCTTTAAATAGCCCGAAGCTGGTCCATTACGCCTTATTAAATCCTCGAAATTCTCATTGACCCGTTTTCATGGAATCCATAAAACGCGCATTGGCGCGCTCTGGAAAAATCCATCCGGGCTGCACCCGGAGCATTAACTCTGTAATAGCGCTTCGATTATTTGTAGGGTTCTGGAGGCTGATGTTTGGTTTCATTAATGTTAACAAAAAAGGATTAATCCAAGAACTGTTCTTGGCATGTGGACACACGCACGCGTGTATTGGCACCGGGGTGTTTCCGGAATACGCACGCATAAACAGTACGTCGTGGTGAAAACCAGGCGACTGCCGTAGATCCCTACCGTGTGCGGGGAGTAATGTCGAGAAGGTCACTGCGGCACAGATGAGAGGAGAAATCGCCCTCGTCCCAAAGCCCTTTAGAAGTTTAAAAAAGGTCACTTAGTATTTTTCCACGTGCACGTTTGCCTACATCTTCTGCCCGGGCATGGCCGTGAGAGTCACGGCCAGAGTCACGGCGCGTAAATCTCCTGCGTGGGCTTTGCTCTGCACAGCGGTGCCGCACGGCTGGCCCCGCAGCCCCGCGTTTGCCCTGCAGCCCATGGTGGTCGGCACGGATCCCCGCAGCTTCCCCGAAGCCTGCGGTTGAAAGATGCGTTGCAGCCCTGTGCACGCAGCGTTTTGCACGAATGCATATGTGCCAAAATGAATATTTCAAGTTTCAGTTGTCGCTGTGGAAGGTGGAACCTTCCGAGAGCAGATGGCATGGCCGGCGGTACCAGGAAGCTCCCGGTCGATTGTCCCCGCCCGTCGCGGTTGCCTTGTGCTGTCACCCGACAGATGCTGCGAAGCGCAGGGAGCGCGGTGGGACTGAGGACGCTTTTCCAGCTCGCGTTTCTAGAGGAGAGGCTGGCAGACGTGCAGCTGCTTCGGGCTGCAGCTCTTCTGGAGGGACGGCCGTTTTCCTGGCTGGCTTTCGCAGCGGTGGCAGCGCGGCCCGCAGGCGACAGCTGATGTTGGCCCGCTGCGCCTCGGCAGAGGTGGAAGGATGCTCTAGAGCACGCGGCGCTTCCTGGCCGAGGGGTTGCGCGCGGCTTTCTCTTCCCACCCCCTTTCTCCCGGCGTGAGCACGAGGGGGGCAGCCCCGCAGCCGGGGCGAGCAGAGGCTGGGGGGGC
>NW_010541657.1:0-16489 GCF_000687285.1 Phaethon lepturus
CCCGCCGCGCTGCGCGGGTGTGCGGAGCTCTTTGTTGGCGGGGAGAGTTGGGTTCCTCCAGAAAACAGAAAAGGGGTGCGGAGCCCTTCGGCTCAAGGTCGCCAGTTTGAAAGCCGGGCCGAGCCGGTCCTGGCCAAAAGTCCTCGCTGCTTCTGATCGCCTGACGCGAGAGAAGAATCATAGCTGGATCTCTTGCTAGAAATCCTGATGGATTGAGCACGCCCATCGAGCATCCGCCAGGAAAACTGCTCTGCCGTCGCCGTGCAGCAAGTTCCGTTAGGTCAGAGCTGGAGCACGCTGCGGGAGCAGGCTGCGGGTGGTTCGGAGCGTCGCTTTATCCACCTTTGGTGTACAAAGGGCTTCGGTCTGGCCTTCCACCAGGCAGTCGTGCTGCCTGAGCCAAAGGAAATGCTAATCGACATACGGACAGCTCTTGTTAACGTAAATCCTGATGTTTGTGGCATCCGTAAATCTGGCCAGGCATGATGTCTCTGTCTGAAGCTTGGAAGATTTCTTTTCTCTTGGATGTCAGTCCTTCAGCCTACAGCAGAGTTGTGTGTGAGAGGGCACAGGCTTCAGGTGTTTGAAGGGTAAATGATTTCGTGCTGTTCAGAAGGAATCATTACTTTTTTAAAAGACTGTTTGAAAGTGTGTTTTGATGTCGTGTTTTGACAATTGCTTTTCCTTAGGTTATGAAGTGAGGAGAACATTTCTAGTTTAGAAAGATATAAACAGTTTTGTGCTGGAGCTTACTGCTTCCAGGCTGTGACTTGAACTACTACATTTTCCCTTTTAAAATCACTGGTTTGAGTTTTGTTTCTTAGGCTGTAATCTTCCACTTTGGAAATTTGGTTTATTATTACGTAAAAGCTTATTTTTTTTTCCTCCCTCTGTTCCTTCTGTGTTCTGTGCTTCCTTCTCCCCCTCCAGCACTTTTTTTTTTTTAAATTCTCGCTCTATAGTTTCTGAATTCTTTGGGTCTTAGTTCCATTTTCCTTTCAGAAGCCTTGCTGAGCTTTATCTTGTAGTTGTCAGATACTTAATTGTTGCATTCAAGCTGTTCAACAGAGCAAATTAACTTACTTCTAAAGTAAATGCTAAACCACCCCAAATTATTGTTTAATGAGCTGATTCAGGTGTTGCCTGAGAAAAGTAGTAAACCAATTTCTTTTTTCCTTGTTGCCTGAGAAAAGTAGTAAACCAATTTCTTTTTTCCTTCCCTCTTTTGTACTTCACTTTAGCACTTTTTCTAACATGTTTTCAGTGAGTACTTGAGAACGCTGTCGCTGGGCTTTGGTTTGCTTTCCTGGAGTGACTTTCCCATTGGTGGCTTTCTGTCACAGTTCCACGTTGAGGCTCTCCCTGTGAGGTCACCCAGAGCTTGGAGGTGCTGGTGGGCATGTGGCTCTGGACAGTGGAGGATGCCCAGCAGACATGCAAGGGCCACGTGGGGAGAGCTTGCTGGGATTGGCCTCATCCTTCCAATTTGTGTGGTGGATTGACCATGGAAAGCTCTTATGGTGAGAGTTTGGTGATACTGGAAGATTCATTTCAGATGAGCAAATAAAAAGTCCTCAGGGTCTCATCGTAAGTCTGCCCTACCTGTACAGCTGCTACTTGGAACACCTGGAGATCATAAAATGTATTTTAAAAAAGCATTTATGAGGGCAAGTTCTAAGCCTTCAACTTGTAAACTCATGTCCTGTTAGCTATCCTCATTTGACTGCCTTTGTTTTTAGCCTTAGATACAAATATGGAAAAATTAACTCTCGTCTGAGGCCAGCTTAAAAAATGTCAGTGTTATATTGGTATTAGTATCTAAGGCTTTGCTTTGTTGGCCTAGATGGTGGGATTTTGGAGCAGAATCTGTGAAGAGAGCTCCTCTGCCTGCTCAATCAGGTCTGTGGTGCTTCTTGCTCGTTACTGAGACTTACGTGACCTTGACCTCTGTTTTGCTCTAAAAAAGAATCTTTCTCTGAGAGTAATTAAATTTGCTGTCTCATAGTACCATAGAAGAATTTAGATTGGACTGAACCTCTGAATGCCATGTGGCCTGATCCCTGTCTCGGAGCAGGGCCAGACTGGAGCAGGTTGAACAGGGCTGTGTCCAGCTGAGTTCTGACCACCTCCAAGGATGGAGGTTGGCCATCAGTCATTCTCATTCTCTGGTGATCTCACTTGCTTTTGAAGAAGCCTTGTCACTTTTACCACTTTTTAAGCTTGTTCAGGCAAGAACTGCGTGTGTTTTTTTTATAACTGTGTCTGCTTGAAAGGAGCCTTGGTCAGGGTTGCTAGATGATAGTTTGGAAAAAACCCCAACCCCCCCAATAGTAGTACTGTTTTGGTGTACTCCAAACTAAACTGCCAGGTGGAATCTTCTCTGTCTCTCTCCATCTCTTCCCAGTAAAACATGCCTAGGCTAATTCTTTATGAAATGGATGTTACGGAGCCAGAGGGCTTTCTTCTTCCCTGTGAATTTTTGATGCATTAGGAGCATTCTTCACTGACTTGAATTTATTACTGCGGGGGCTTATGTCTTGATGAGCATTGTATTTAGTAGTTTGTCCTTGCTGCTCATTCGTTGCTTCTCCAGGCAAGAGAATCTGAGGGAAAATAGAAACTGTTGACATCAATCCAATGTTACTCTGTCTTTTTTGAACAAGACTATGGGCCATTTTATTTGTGCTCTTGTTGTAGCTGTCAGTGTCTTTACTTGTCGGATTTGTTGGGGTTAATAGAAGGCTTAGCCACTACAGCTGTGAGCTTTTTTCTTTTTGTTTCAGTGTGGCTTGGAATTATCATTGACTTTCACAATCAAGTTAAGCTAAAGCACTCACTGGCTTTGCAGAACTTAAATTAGTTAATTGGCTTCTTTGATAACCCCTCCCTAAATTGTCTGCTATCCAAGGCAGGCTTTTAATATTCCTTTGTGATCTCGGAGCAGCGGTATGGACATCATGTGTGGTTCTGACTTGATAGGAAATGGGTATGAAAATCAACTGTTTTGTTTTGGGAGTATTAGGTTATACTCCTTGCCTCCGCAGGGCTGTGACTCCCGCTAATATGATTCCTACCCAAATGTCCTTTCTCAGCAGTGAGAGAACTAAGACACTCTTTGGAGGAAGATGCCAAGAAATCCAATCTGGCAGGGAAGGAAACATTCTGCAAATCCAGTTCTGCAATTTCAGATTGTTTCTTTAAAAACTACAAGTGAGGCATGGCTTCATGCAAGATAAGATCCTTTTAGCTCTTGAAATTGGGATAAGAATGGGCTGAGGGTAATCCATCAAGCCTTAGAGTCGCTGTTGATACGTCAGATGGTACTGCTGAATATGGCATTGTCAGCTGTGAAGAATACATTGTGTCTCGGTTGGTAATTCAGAGTCTGATCTGCAAGCCAGAACTAGGCTTTGTTATTTAGAGATCCTATTCTTCTTTGCTCTAGAATGGATTAAATATTTAGTATTCGCTGAGGATTCACCTCAGAATGTGAGAAATTGGCTTTGTCCTTAGGTAGTTGCATTTATGGGGGGCATTTAAAAAGAATGTACTTCTTACCTCTCTGCCTGTTACTTACCACAAAATTTCTCAGGATATTGTTTTTGAAAGGGGAAGCAACAAGAGGCCAAATAATACAGGCTGATGTTAGAGGGTTTTGTTGTGGGGTGACTTTTTTTTAAGCTCTCATTTAAGTGAATTTAATAGCGCATTTGGGAATTGTGTTACTACTCCTCCCTCCATGCGTCCCAGCGATGTGGAATGGAATAGAATTGCAGAGTGCCAAAACCTTAGTCACTTTTTGACCTGTTCAAGAAAACTGGAAGTCTGGATATAGTGGTGCTTGCTATATGAATAGGGAGAAATGTCCTATTTGCTGTATAATTACAGAAAATTGGCTTGTAGTTCTTTGTTAGGCTGAGACCATTTTCATGCTCTCTTGGCCAATACATATAAGGTAATTCATGGACAGAGTTCATAAATCGGAGTACTTCCTGCATATTCCTCTGTAATTGTCCAAAGGTTTTGCCCAAGTATGTGTGAGAAACAGCAGCCTGTGGGCTGCTTTATTATTCTTTATAATGGAAGATACCGTAGCTGATACCGTAGGAAGATACTGTATACTGTATTGGGCATAGGAGAGTGGCAGAAAGCCCATGGTGTGTTGCATGGTCTTTTCCACATTGGTATAGTCAAAGGAGATTGAGCAGACAGCAGTTATGACCTGTTCATTTTGCCACTGCCCTCTAAATGCCAGGTTGTCCTCTATATACCAGGTTGAAAAGTAACACTAACCTGAGCCAGTTCCAGCAGCAAGTCAGAATTAGACAACTGTCGAATTACAATGCGACCTGTCTTCAAATGGTACCTGGATCTTGATGGAGGTTGTATTTTAGTGTCTACCTGTATACCTTAAGGGACCCAAATTCCTTCTGTATCTGGTCCATTTGGCTTCTGAAGGAGATTTCTCTGAGATTCAGCTGGTTCTTTTACAGAGGAAGTTTCAAAACTAAGTGTCACCAGTAACTATTATTTTTCTGAACTCTGGATCAGCATGCTGGGCTTTTGTTTGTTTGGAGAGGGTGATATGATCAGCAACATGTTTTTTTGCTCTCCCTTACCCAAGTATCCACAATCTGACAAGTGTTGGACCTGCAGTGGTACAACATAACTCTCTTGCCTTCCCTAAAACTCCTGTGATTTTTCCTGTTGGTCAGTTTTCAGGTGAGCCCTCATAATACATTCTCATAAATTCAGTTCTCCCTCGCTGAGCAGCTTCGTGGAGAATGTCTCTTCCACATGCCTGTATTACAGAGCCTTTCTCTTAAATGCTTGCTTTCTTCTCTGGAGCTGGTTACTGTGTATCTTCATTATAGCAATTCTGCAGTCCGAGTTTTTGGCAAAACTTGATGGCAGATCTTGGTGATGCTCTAATGAGTGTGACTGTTGGGTCTTTCTCCTTGGAATTGGTAGCTCAATCTGAAGTTCTAGATTCTGGCAGTACCAATGATAGTGTGTTGCTGACTTCTGATTTGCTGCTGAAACTTCCCCTGAATACCTGTAGAGAATTTAAAAGTCTTCTAAAAACTAGTGCTCAAATCCATTGGTGGTCTGCAAGAAGATTAATGCAGTTCTGATTGCCTGGGGAGCGTGCGTTTGTCATGTTGGCTGAACGTAGGATCAGAGTGGCTTAGCTGTGCTTGCTGCTGCCACTGGTTTTGGGTACCTGCAGGACTGTGCAGCTGGCCGATTCACTTCTCAGCCCAGCAAAAACCAGTGTACTCCGTTTCTCTGGTTTAGCTTTCTGTCAGATTAGGGCTGCAAGTTCAATCTCCCTGTACATTTGTGTTTGTGCCAGAGCTGGAGCAGTGGTAGTGTTAGAGCCTGGGAGAAGCAGCACCTACCCCTCGCTGCAGCTCTTCCCATTTGTGTAGCATAACTAAGACCAGAACTGTTATCACATTAAACTTAACCTGATCTTGCTTGAGCTGCTGCTCAAAATAAAGGCTGTCCCCTATGCCTCATCATGCGATACAACTGTGATGCAGGTGAGGGGTGGGTTAGAGCACTTCCTCGCCAGCTAAAACGTCAGGGAGGAGGCTGGAACATGAGGTGGGCATGACATTGCACTGTCTGGGGGCAGTGTGATTTTTATTATTTTTTTAAATGAGTCGTTTGAACTGATCATTAATACTCCTTTCCTGCAAGTGCTGTAGCCTGAGCAGTATTTCTCACCTGTCAGGACAGGGGACCTGTGCTCAGCTAGCCAGTCCTACCTGCCATCAATAACTGCTGCCTCAGGTGCTGCTGCTCGGCTTCCCGCTTGGGCTGGTTTGTCTCCAAAGACTGTGTTGGCAAACTTCTTTCCAGGGGGTTCTCTGAGCAATTTAGTACAAAATATTCCCAGCCTCTAACGAAGCCATCTCGATAAATCCCGGGGGCAATCCCCAGATGTTATTTCACGTTACTACCAATAGCTGGATCTAATGTGTAACTTGTGTGCTGTCGAGACCCTTGATTTAACCCTGAGGTGATACTCCTGGTTCAGTAGGGGGATGCAAATACCAAAGTCTGTTGAAAATAGTTATTGCTCAGTTTGTTTTTGATATCTGAAGAATGACAAACAGCTGCTTTTGCCTCCATAGTGGGCAAACAGCACCAACTCCATACGTTAATCCAGGCTTTGAATTTCGTGCTAGGATATTTGTATTCAGATTGAACAGGTGTATGTAGTCTGTTATGTCTTCTGTTGATACTGTATTCTTTTTTTGGGGAAAAAAAAAAGTCTTTCCAAACTGTTAAATGATTGTTAGCATAACTGAATCATGGAGCTAGACTGTCAGTGCTGCAGTTCTAACTAGGGGGACACAAATAATCTGTGTGTTTCAGGAGAAGCATGGGACATACCGTATCGTTGCCCGTTTTTGATTTTTTTAGTGTCGTCTTACATTTGGAGCTCAGGAGACTTTGCGCTCCTGTGTACCATTTTGCTGGAGACATTGTAGGCGAACCATTTAATACCTCTGCTTACTTTTCTATCTACCTTAGAGACATTAATGCTCACAGAGCCGCAGTGAAGCGGGTGTTATAACATGTCTTTGAACAGGACTGCACAAGAATTATAAGACATTTAGTGCCTCTGTTGTTTTTTTATTTTTTCTTTCAGATTCCAGAGACTTATTAAAGGAATTTCCACAGCCTAAAAACTTGCTCAACAGCGTGATTGGACGAGCCCTGGGCATTTCTCATGCAAGGGACAAACTGGTGTACATCCATACTAATGGGCCAAGAAAAAAGGTAATCCTGTTGTGCTGGGGATGGGTGGTGGGTAGGTATGCTGCACATAGAGTGGGAAGCGAGCCAAGGATACCGCTAATCCTGGAAGTAACTCTTCTAATAGAGAAAATTATAGAAGTATTTTAATTCCACGTGAAAGTTGCATGATAATCTTTCAAACAAGAAACACTCTCAGTTTTTTCCTGTTTCTCTTTATTTTCACATACTTCAATAGGCATATAAATGTAGGTCCTATCTCTCTCCTTTTGCGTATAGAAGGGTGGATTTTTTTCTTTCAAACAGCTTGCTGTAACCTGCTTTTCTCAGCAGAAGGACACATAGTCTGCACTCGGATGTATTGGGCTATGTACCCCGCTACCTTAGAAAATTAAAATTTAAATGCTACCTTTTAGACCTTAGTAGGCCTAGCTTTTATTGTAGATTCTAATAGAACAAATGCTGAAGCCTAAAACATTCAACTGCAAACAGAAGAGAAGAATTTGTTTGCAATGGAGGGAGTCTTCTAATAGTACTTAAGCGCAAAATGAAATACGGACTCTTTTTTTCTTAAATGAAGCAGAAGAATTCCAAGCAAACAGTTTGCCAAGTAGCTTGACCTCTTACTAGAATGCGAGAGGCCTAGATCCAAATCTGTGCTATAAACTGAGCAGAAGTTCTTGACTAATGGGTGCTCTGTGTTCAAGGGTTTGCCTCCTTTTATCATACCAGCTGTCATTCTAGAGCTGAAAGCCCTTTCCAGCTGAAGTTTTAACTGTAACATACATTCCAGGAAAAGATTCAGTTCTGATGGATTAACATTTTCCAATAACATTCTGTCTAAAATTTCCCAGACAGTTTTTATTACCACATCCTTTTTAAGCATCCCTGCATTTTGGGCAATGCATTAGTAACTGTTACTTTGGAGTTCCTTTATTATTTGTGTTTTTGTTTTTCTTGCTTTTACTTGAGCAGTAGTGCAGTTTCCTAACTTAAATTTTGGAATACCATAGCCAAGGCCTCATTATTTCAGTTTGTGTAATCAGTTTGCATTCTTGCTAGCACTTAAATAGATGAACCTTAAGGATAACTTCAGATTAAAAAACAAAACAAAACAAAAAACACCAAACAAAACAAAAAACCCAAACAAAGAAAACAATAATGGAGCTCTTGGAGAAAATGAGGGTTGGATTACAAAAAGAAAACCTCAAAAAAACAACAACATAGGAAAAAGTGTGTGGGGACAGAAGGACAGGCAAAACAACCTGGAGAAGTCTCGGTTGGAAGTGAACAAAGTTTTTTCATGAGCACCAAGTAACTTGGCCTTCATGAGACAAGTTTTTTTTCTCAGCAGGTCTGTGCCTTTTCATGCAGAGCCCCTAGGCAAAATATGTAGCAATTTCCTACAGTAAGATGAGATTCAGATGGCAGGCAGGCAGCTAGCCAGATGTAGACTGTTGAAAAGTCAGGAGCCTTTTCTCTAGCTTTATAGGTGGGGTTTTCCCAGCGGACCTAAATGCCACCTTTCATCTCTGCTGCAGAAACGGGAGAATTCCTTAGGCATTTCTCTCCTTTGAGCCTTGCAGAAATTCAGCTACAGCATCTGCAGAGCCAGGAGTAGAACGAGTTCTTGATTTGGAGCAATGTTTTAGAAAGGGCAGGTTCAGCTTTCAGCATTCTTTGCCTCTGCAGGTTTTTCAGCTGCTCTCATCCAGCTGTAGTGGTGTAAGAGCTCTGGTGGTACTGTTAGCTCTCTCAATAGTTTGCGCTGCCCAGGGTAAGCTGAAGGCTGGGTTGCCCCGTGCCCGATGAGTATGGTAGCTGCCTGTATAACTGTGATGCAATATGCTGCTAGTTAAAATTACAGCAAGGAAGCAGTTAGGAAGATTTGCTTGCCATTGCAACTGGAAATGTGTCAGGGAGTGCATGTTGCTTCTCAGGCATGATCTGGTATGCTGCGGTGTACATCGGAACAGCAACTCTGAAACTGAATTGTTCTTGTAATGAACTCTTGGCATATGATTCCTCTAAGCTGACACACTGCAGCCTGTGAAGCTCTGTCCCAGAGTACGTGGCACTGTGCTGTAAGTCGGCCTGGCTCAGCCATGCAGCTTCTATGTGACTGTGGGCACTTTGTATCCCTTTTTCAGGCTTTTCTTTCAAAGTTACTGGAATAAAGTTGCTGCGCCGCGTGCCCCCCCCCCATCCCATGTTTGGGATTTTCATGTGTAGTTCCCTTTTCCTGCCTGGAGTTCAGAGATGTTTGAAGTAGCTATGCTCCTGGTGGAGAAGAGAGATTGTTCTGTGCCGTCTCACTTTACTGGTTATCTTTGCTTTTCAGAAAGTCACTCTGCATATAAAGTGGCCTAAGAATGTGGAAGTGGAAGGCTATGGGACCAAGAAGATTGATGCTGAGAGGCAGGCAGCAGCTGCAGCATGTCAGCTCTTCAAGGTGAGCTTATGTTCCTCCTTAGCTCGAAGAAACAAGCCTTTGAGTGTGCAGGCCTCATCCTTTTTGGTGATACGATTTCTGATTTTTATCTCCCTCTTTGCCTGTTCACTTTCTTAGTTGGCCTGTCTGTTAATCAAGGGTAGATGGTGAAGTCTTGAGCTATCTGAATCTGTTTGAGCTTAAAAGCCCACTTACTTCAGCCAGGCATGAACTCGTTAAATTCTTTGAGTTCTGGTCTTTGGTTCTTTATGTCTTAGACCTTAATCAACTTCTATCTTAGTCTCAGCATCTATGGTGAGTAGAGCTCCCCTCAGGTATATTTGCTGTTACTAACACACTTCTGTCAGTCTACCTGTGTGTATTTGCAGGTGTATTTCCTTCAGAGGCTCTTGTTGCCTCTTCATGTGAGCCATAGTGTGGCTATGTTCTGTTTTACGGTTACTCTTTTAAAGTTATGTTAGTCTGCCACTTTTTTATGGCTGGAAATGGTTGATATGTGTGCACAGGCAGCACCAAACAAGTGCAGTAAAGTTATAAAGGTCACCGATTAAGATATGGTACTACATAGCCGCTATCTGAGAATAAGATGCAGTTTTGTCTTTGGCTCTGCTGCTGACTTGTCTATAATCTTGAGCAAGTGAGTTTGCTTTTGGAGTTTCCCTTTCATCTATGGAGGAGGAACAATGATACCTTCCTACCAAGGAGCCTAGAAAAGGTGCTGCAGATGCTTCAACAATGAGAGCTTTTTGATTTGCTTGTAGATCAAGAAAGCTACATTAAGAAATAACTATTTAGTTTTTAAATTAAGCCTTCAGAAGTTAAGAATTGCAGCATGAAAACTAGCAGTTTCTTCAGCTGGCCCCTGTGCTTAGGCTAATTTCCTTAATTCTGTGATTGGCAAAACTTGTTTCACTGATTGACTTCATTCCACCTGAAGCATTGTTGCTGCTCATTCAGTTAACATTCACTGGAAATATAATCTTGTTTTATCCTCACTAGTCAATATGCAATGAAAGCATTGTTTTCTGCTTTCTTTGAGAGCCTGGAAGTTTTCAAAGCAAAAAAAATTCCTATGTATACTTACATTTTTCTTCAAATATTGGGAAATGACTGAGCTGTATTTTCAGTATAGAACTAAAAAACCCCCCAGACCTCTTGAAACCAAAGATTCAGCATGCAAAGTTTTGAACTCTGATGCTTTGCCAGCTAAACCTATAGTACTTAAGCTATATATGTACTGTTGCTTTGCCAGCTAAACCTATAACTGAACAGAAGCCTTTCATAATGGGAGGCCTTGTGCAATCCTATCTATAGAAATAGCTACAAATGCTGCTTTAAATAAATAGTTGTCAGTTCAAGAAAAGCAGAGTGTCTGAATATAGTGACTTTGAGTACAGCAGCTAGCAAAGTGAATTCCTGCTGTCTTCAGCTCTCCTACAGCACAAAATACAGCCGTGTCTAATATGGGGCCACTGAGGGTCCTAAGGAGGTAACTTTTAATTTATTGTGGCGGTCTGGTAAGACATGGTGTTGTCGCACTCTAGATAACGTCTGGAGCTTCGTGTAAGGTTCAGTGTTAAATGTAGGTGGTAGGCCAGCAGTAATTAGGAACTCCTCTGTTTCAAAAACTGCTGAATTAGGGAGATCTTACTACTGCTTCCACAAATAACTGTTCCTGTGAAAAGAAATGAGATGAACCATTCCCTGAATTCTCATTTTTTATCCCAGATTATACTTGTTTTGACTAGCCTTTCCAAAAATATGCATTTTTCATGTTGAGGTGGGTTTCAAAACTTTAAAATGCTAAATATAGTTTGTAAAATACCGATAGATCTTGGCCCACCTGTTCTAACAAGCTATATGATGCTAAGCAACTGCGCTCTGGGAATTGAGGCTAGTGAACAGATACTCTTTTTTAAGAAATAATGGCAGGAGGAAAGCTTTAAGTTTCTGAAAGCCCCTTTTCTTTATCTCCTCTTCTGTGAGATATGAAGAAATTGCTCCTGCATTTCTCTCCTTTACCAGATGTGTTTCTGTTTCTAGCAGAGTTACCCATATCTGTCTCTTTAGTGCAGCTAAATGCATTTTTCTCTTGTAGGGCTGGGGTTTGCTGGGGCCCAGAAATGAGCTCTTTGATGCTGCAAAGTACCGGCTTCTCGCTGACCAGCTTGGCTGTCCTGATGAGAGGTGGTGCTCGGAGGGCAAGTGGCGCTCCAAGTCTGGACCTTCCCTCGCCGACTTGTCAACCTGCTGGCGACGAATGGAGCCAGATGATTCCATCCAGCCCATGGAACAGGGCAGGATGCCTAAAGCGATGAGGAGAGAAGAGCTGGAGGAAGGGGAGCTAGAGGAAGGGGAACTTGAGGAAGGAGAGCTGGAAGAAGAAGCAATCGATGTTTCTGATTACCTACCTATGGCACATCAGGACGCTCGAACCCCAGGCAGAGATGCAAGGTACGCCTGCCCTAATAGCTGCTAATCCAGGGTGGTGAAGAAGAGATGCAGCTGATGCACCCCTCACAGCTGAGCTGCAGCTTCCAATGTTGCTGGTGTGGCCTGTAGATGGGCCAAACTCTGATTACTGTACCGTTCTCTATGCGAGCAATAGTGGAACAGCCTGGTCTTGTACCTGGCTGTCATCACAAGGGAATGCTCAGGCATCTTCTCTGGAGTCTTGCCCTTTGGATAGGCTGCTGCCTACTTGTTTGCTCCCTTTCTTACTCTTCTGTGCCTAAGGAGATTTCCATTCCCAGAAATTGGTGCACTTATGCATGTGCACTTAGTCCTTTTTTGATCCTTTTGTTTTTGAGGGCAATATTAAATTTGCTCCTTTTCATCACCATAGTTGCTTGCTTGACCTCATATTTTATGAGCACAAATCTTGGATTTTTAATAGTCAAGAGGAGTAAGATCACTAAGGACCTGGTGATGGTGGTTGTTTTTAAGGGATGTTCTTTGGATTCAGAATTATTTAGTTATTAAATCTCTGCTAGTGTAAAGATCTGATTGCTTTTTAGTAGATGGCTTTACTGGGCTGGGCGGTTGTTCCCTGACTGACAGATTTTAGTAGCAACATACAGCTTGACTGCTCAGATGACCAAAATTATCTGTGCCTTTGACAACTCAGTTTCAGGTCTTCTCAGTAGCAGACCTGAAGTGAGGTGGGTCGGAGCACAGAGTAAATATTTGTATATCCAACTGTTCTCATCTTCTGTCTAGCCGTGGAGGGAGTTCCATTGAAATGACAGATGACAACACTGCCATCCGTGCCCTGACGCAGTTCCCACTTCCCAAAAATCTCCTGGCCCAAGTGATTCAGATTGCGACCTCTTCCTCCACAGTGAAGGTAAGGTGCTGTTTGACCCCTGCCAGGGATGAAGCTCAAAGTCTCCAACTGGAATCACTTTGGATGCTTTTTTTCGGGCAGCTGAGAACTGGGGAGAGAAGGGAAGTTAAAACTAGGCCTAGAAAAATCAGCCTGGAGAGCAAGGAAAAGACTTTGCGGTGAGAATTGAGGAATTGTCTTAATAGAGGCATGAGGAATGTTGTTACTTGAGGCCAGGGCAGTAGAGGAGCTGCTGTCTGAATGAAGGAGGGTATTTTCTAAGGTGATAGGTTTGCATTTCCCCATATATCTGCAGCAAACACAAGTTTGTGTTACTCAGAGCAATGTGTAATTTCTGTGCTGACGGAATCTTTCCACAACTCAATTCTTGCCAGTATCCGGTGTTTCTCCTCCTTGGTATGTGTCACCCACCTCCTTTCCAGGCCTCATGTGCTTAGCAAACAGTAGCTGTGCTCCATCCCATAGGCTCTCAGTGATGTTCTCCACACAGCTGTCTGCTCTCGCGTCTGCTTATTCAGTGCCTTGTGAGCTGGGGGAGTGGAATTCAGTGCAGTAAACCTGTTGTAGTACGCTGTTAAAAACAAACGAGCAAAACCCAAAAAACACCCAACACCCAAAAAACAATTTAAGCTCTGCTTAGAAATATTTGGGTGTACTTGAAAATGCCTGCCTAGTTATGTAGGCTTTTAACACCTCCCCAGATCTGATGTTGTTTATGTGTCTTTTAGGAATACATGCAGTTCCGTACAGTAGGTACCAAGACCAAGATCTGCAAGCTCACGCTGCGCTGGCCTTGTCCAATGACTTTTGCTGCAAAGGGCCGTCGTAAGGTGGAGGCAGAAAACAAAGCAGCAGCACTGGCCTGTCAGAAGCTTAAGGTAAGCGCACATGACTCCTACCTCCCGTGTCTAACGTGTCTTTGAATGGAGGCTCCTCACGCCTGACTTACCATATTTGCACCTAATGGGGTGATGCCTGAAACTTTCTGATCTTTGACCTCATGCTTAACAAACATGTATTTCCAAACCTTAGGATTCAATCCAAACTGCTGTTGTACCCCTGTAAGTGTCTAATCTGTGATGACCCCTTGAAGGCTGTTGTGCTTGTTTTGAGCCCTCAACAAAGTGCTGCATAGGGATCACCCTGGAAGTGTTAGCCTGTTCCCTTGGCCACCTTGCTGCCGTCTAAGACTATCTTCCTGTTCTTGTAGGTGGACTGATCCAGACACATTGCTGCAATAATTTCACTGCAGACTTTAGAGTCAGCAGAGGGAAGGTCCAAGAATTGGCACAACATACCAGAACCATAGCAAGAGAGTTAACAGACCTTGCAAGAGGGTTTTGTCAGATACAGTTGTGGCTGCTGTTTCTTTGACGCGTCTGTTTAAGACCTTGCAAGTGTTGTGTTGAGGACAGGTAGCAGTTGGCTCCAGTGTGTCCGTTTCCCCAGAGTTGAGATGGGATCATGTCTTGTTTCTTCCCGTGGTAAAAGCAGGAGGTGGTGGATTTGGGATATAGGCTAAGGAGTTAGCCCATCTGAACATGTAAGACTCCTGTGCTCTGTATGCTGTGATCTTGTGTCTGATAGTGTTGTTTGCCTCTTCCTTTGCAGAGCCTTGGCTTGGTGGACAAGAACAACAATCCCCTCAGCCATGCTATGTACAACATGACTTCACTCCGGGAGCTTGGTGAGAACCAGAGGAAACCCTGCCACATCAAAGTCCCCGAAGCAACCCTGCGCAAGATTGAGAACTATCTGAATCATGTAAGGCTTTCCCAGCTGTCTGAGAACCACCTTTGGCTGATCCCACTTAACTTCAGGAATTGCGCACCGGTGGAAAGCTTCATGTCAAAATGTTGAGGGAATTAGTGGCTTGATAGTTTGCCACAAAAACTGATCAGTCTCTGCTGACCTTTCTGGGCAGTGGGCCTTCTCTGTATGCATCTGTGACATCTATCTGCATTATTTGGCTTTTGGGATGTTACAGAGTGTGGTCTTGGGTTGCTTACAGCCTCCTTTGAGACTTATGAATGCTGCCTTTTGGAGGCGTTGGTTCCATTAATCTCTGGTTGTGCTTCCTAGCTTTACAAGGACCAGGTGCTGGTACTTGCATGTTTTCCTTGGCAGTGTGTCTCACAGTATTGTACATTAGTGGTGGGTGCAGGTGCCCAGGCACCTGGTGGTGCTTTCACCCAGGAGATCCCTCTTCCTGGTGGACCAGTGGTGAGCAGACACCCATGGGAACTGAAGCAGTGCTGAGACAGGGTTCCTTAGGAGCATTCACTGTCAAAGCAGGAGTTAGCACTAAGGTAAGATGAGGCTGAGCATAGCTCAGGTACAGATGTGTTTAGCCTGTTGAAGTCACTGAAAATAATGCCTGTGTTTGGAATTTGGCAAGTCACTGATGCAGTACTCTTGGGCCTGAACAGTAAAGATCTCAGGCGATCTTTACAGTATCTTGCAGATACTGCGAAGTAAACGAAGCAGTAGGGAATGTCCTAGGACGCCAAGACTGTGCCTAAGACAGCAGCTGCTTCTGAATCACCTGCTGAAAAGGGCTGAACTAAGTGCTAGAAAAGTTCAGAAGAACAGCAGCATCTTGTAGGAACTTGATCTGTCTCCCATGCTTATGCGAACATGAGCTGTCACGCTACGTGTGGAAGGGATGGCTTTGCAACTCTGAATAAGGCTGAATTAAAAAGTACTGATTTGTAGCTGAACTTTTAATCCTGCAAACATCTGGGCCAATGCTTTGATTTGTGTTCTAGACAACTCCTGACCTATTGTTCCTCCTTTTAGTTCTTCCTGTGGGACATAGGACTTCTGTTTTTTCTTCTGCCAAGATGGAATATTTCTGGCTTAGCTGAACGCTTAAGTTTTGTGCCAGTTATGTGTCTGGGCTTCCTGAGGGAGAGAAGGGTGGTGGTGTAACTTGATAGTTTCCAAAAGTTGTCTTTGAGGGGCCATTCCATCACTTGTGTGCAGTGTAGCCACTGACTTGGGGAGCTTAAGTTACTGGTTTTTGCCTGTCAGTGCAGGCATCAGGGCTAATAACTCCCTTAAAGTAGGGGATGTGATGAGGAAAATGCAGATAGCTGCCCAAGTTAATTCTCACTTTAAATAACCTCAGTTGAGAATGTAAGTGGCTGAGTTACTAAAATCTGAACAGACTTTGGCGAAGCTTCGTGGCCACTGCAGAGCTAGCCTGGCTGAGTCTGTTCCAGGCACTTGTTTCTTTCTGTCCTTCTCAGGATTGCTGCTAATCTTTTTGTCCCTGCCAACCTTCTCTGTCTCTCCCAGTATCCAGTGGACATCAGGGAATCCAGGCCCCGGATTGCCGATGACATGATGAACCTGAGCAAGGAATCTGGTGCCATAAGTGATGCAATCACAGGGAAGACATATATACCCATGCTGGAAGCAGAGGAAGTGCGCCTTAGCCAGAATCTCCTGGCCCTCTGGAAAAGGAGAGGGTCCTCATGGCAGGAGAGCCACCCACTGCCAGTAGATCCTCACAAGGACACCATCCTATCAGCCATTGAGCAGAACCCTGTAGTGGTAATAGCAGGAGACACAGGCTGTGGGAAAACCACGAGGATCCCTCAGCTCCTGCTGGAACACTACATCCTGGAGGGACGTGGTGCCCGCTGCAACGTAGTGATCACCCAGCCAAGGAGGATCAGCGCCATCTCAGTTGCCCAGCGTGTGGCACAAGAGTTGGGTCCCAACATGAGGAAGAATGTGGGCTACCAGGTGCGACTGGAGAGCAAGCCACCTGCCAGGGGAGGAGCCCTGCTGTTCTGCACTGTGGGCATCCTGCTGCGGAAGCTGCAGGGGAACCCCAGCCTGGAGGGTGTCAGCCACGTCGTGGTCGATGAGGTCCACGAGCGAGATGTCAACACTGATTTCCTGCTCATCCT
>NW_010541657.1:16520-24824 GCF_000687285.1 Phaethon lepturus
CAACCCTGACTTGCGCCTGGTCTTAATGAGTGCCACAGGAGACAATCAGCGTTTCTCGCACTACTTTGGGGATTGCCCTGTGGTCAAGGTGCCAGGTTTCATGTACCCAGTGAAGGAGTACTATCTGGAGGAGATCTTGGCCAAGCTGGGCCGGCACCGACACCGGCACTATGAGATCAAGGTGGGCATGCAGCATGGTGTTTAAACTGTTTCCATTGGATGAGGCACTGACTTGTGGCACATCAGCAGGGGGGAGGTTGGGTCTGGAACTGGCCCCTCTTTCCTGTGGTTGTTGGACAGTGTTTGCTTAGCTTTAATTCTACGTCAACCCTTGTGAGGTAAAGTCAGCTTAGTAGAATCCCAGAGTATTTTGGTTAAATTATGGATAAAGATGACTTCAGATTTGGGTGTAAGTTACTTTTGTCCCTCTTTAATGTGAAGTTTGTTTATGTTTGAGTAAGCTAGCAGCTCCTTGTACTTGTTTATGTATATACATAGATGCAGACTTGAATGTTTGCATACCTATGCAAGCCTGGTCCAAAGCTAGGATGGTTATGGCTTAACAGCAGTATGTTACCCAAGTGCTCACCGTCCTGCATGACTGAATTCCCCGATTGCTGCTTTTTGCAACTAGTTTTACTGTTCCTCTGGAAAACACCCTCCAGACATGTACTCTTTGCTGTTGGTAATCTTACTTCAGTTGCGGGTCATGGAGTCACAGAAATCATTTGAGGTTGGCTGGGACTAGAAGCTGTCAGCCCATTTCTCCAGCCTGTATAGGTCTCTCCCTATGGCTGAGCAACCATCTGGTGTATCAGCCACTTCTCCCTAATTTTGTATAATCAGCAAACTTGCTGAGGGTGACCCATTGTCTTCAGGGCAATCCTTCTATTTCTGTTGTGGCTAGCATTTTTACCTGTGCCTTTTAAGCTGGCCTGATAGGTATGTTCCAAATTATTGAGAAATGCAAAAGCTGCTGCTCTGTGCCTGGTGGATCTGAGGTCTGAGGTGCATATGGCACAGTTTTGTCCCCCAAAATTTTAATGTTAATTTTTGTTACTTGTTAAGTGCTGTTCAGTAGAGGTACACAAAATCCCAGTTAGCTTCCAAGTCTGGAGAACGGGAAAGGGGCTGTATATTCTCAATGCACAGCAGAGAAATCTGGCAGCAGTTGTGACCAGAGCAGGTTCCACATGGAGCGAAAACCAGGCTCCTGAGGTTCCTGGCTCCTAGTCTTAGGCAGGCCATCCAAGTACAGGCATTTGCTGTCTCCAGAAGGTGCTCTGGGAGGCTGTGTGCCTTTCTGCTCTCTGCTAGATTGCCACTCGTTTATCTACACATGTCCTTCTGTTTTATCCAGCAATCCGATGATGAATGTGTCCTTGATCTCGATCTGATCACTGACCTTGTACTCCAGATTGATGCTCACGGAGAACCAGGTAGGTTCTGCCTTGCCCCCTTCCTCTTTCCTTTTGCGGGGGGGAAGAAAGTGAACCCTGCAGAGCCTAGACCCTTTGCAGAGAAAACATGATGCTGAGCTGACTTCTGCAAGGCCACCTGGAGTTCCTGTTCAACTGAGTGGTCTCGAGCAGTGCAGCATGAGCTAATTCTCAGTCTTCAGCTAAGACAACATCTGAGTCCTCAGTGCCTCAGTCTTTGTCCTGAGATAGAGCTGTTCCTGGGGTGAAAGGCAAGACTTGTCTGTGCTCCAGCATTTGCAACCTTGTGCTGCACAATTTAGTTATTTTTCTGTATTGGAGACCCAACCCTGTTAAATATCTTTGCCTGGGAGGTGATGTTTCTGTGAAGAAGGCAGGACTCTCAGATGACTTCTAAGAGTTTTAAGTGTTTCAAAGCTAGTGGAAAGTATTTGGTCTCAAACTACAGGTAGCCTGGTTTCTCCTGGCTTAAAACCTTGCCCTGATGAGCTCACAGAAGCAGATACAGCATAGCAGGTATGAAGTCTAGACAAACGTTCCCCTGGATCTGACTTCCCATAGTGGCTGTATCCGTCATTTGTTCACCATAAGTGTGATGCAGGTTTCCTTAGAGATCAGCTGGCAGGGGGCATCACAGACCTGGGCCCTCTTTTCTTTGGGTTTCTTGGGCTAAAGGTTGCTGTGGACTTGGGGAAATAACGAGTGTCCCTTCTGTGCAGCAGATGCAGTTTCTGTGTCTCCAGCTGGGGAAGAGTGTTTGGATTTTTTAGGTCGCTTGTTCTTAACTCTTGCTCTATTTCAGGTGGGATCCTCTGCTTCCTCCCTGGTTGGCAGGAAATCAAAGGAGTGCAGCAGCGCCTGCTAGAGATGCTCGGATCTCAGAACAGCCGCTACCTCGTCTTACCAGGTGAGATGGCAGTGCCAGACCTTTTCTCTCCAGGATTCAGGAGAATGGATAGGCCAGTTGACTTGATGAGCCCTTCAGCTGTTGCACTCTGATACAGAGCAAGCTTGTATGCTCCAATGTGCGTACCTGTTGTGTAATCGAGCATGTTAAGCACAAATAACTACTCCTAGCAGAGGCCATCCAAACCTGTATGTGATCAGAGAAACTGACTTCCTCTTTGCCTCCAGCAATTCGGAATTAGGTGAGGAGGAAACTGCTAAATTCTGCATTGCTGTAGCTGCTTGCTGAGCCTCTTCAAGTCCTGTTTGTGGGATGGAGGTGTATTCTATAGCTCAGCTTTGATCAGTGAATTTAACATTCTCTATCCCAGGGGGTAAATGTATAACAAAAGCCACTGTTACTCTGAAAGGCTGTAAGATTTTTGGGCTTGGTTTGTTTGGCATTTTTTGTTTGTTTTTTAACAGTCCTCCCTATTCAATGTCAGATAAGGCCTGCCAGAAGCACAATTTCGAGCAGCTCAGTTGATAATAAGTGCAGGTGTTACTTTGTGAAAACCGCATGTTCTTGTGCTCCCCTGCTGTTCTGTGCGGTTGCTTGGAATTTCTTCACATCACAGATCTGTAATAGGGCAAACG
The DNA here is from genome assembly GCF_000687285.1 of Phaethon lepturus. Taxonomy (NCBI): domain Eukaryota; kingdom Metazoa; phylum Chordata; class Aves; order Phaethontiformes; family Phaethontidae; genus Phaethon; species Phaethon lepturus. The sequence goes on from NW_010541657.1 coordinate 19,502, forward strand.
TGATATAGAAGAGTTACAGGCCCTTGCTGGTGACGGTTCTTGAACAAGTGAAACCAAATTACAATGAGAATACCTCATTCCCCTGCCCCACAGGCCTTTTGAGAAGGGGGAGCTGCAGAGCTGGACTGTGGGAGGGAGTGGGACTTCTGCTTGGGGCCCAGGGGTATTCTGGTGGTGCGATGAGCCTCTCTGGTATGGGAGGTGATCAGAGCTCCTGCTGATGTTGAGTCATAGGTTGAAGCAACTTCAGAAATGAGGCCTTCCCCAACGATGTGTGAAAGATTTTCCTGGGGTCTGCCTGGCAGGAAACTGCTGACAACGACCATCAGTATTACAAGTGGTGTCCCCATCCCTGTCCCCCATTTGTGGAAGCGGGAGGTGATGCTACAAGAGGGCTGAGAATCTCTGCCCGCCTGGCCTTGTACTGCAAAGCAGCTCAGCAGGGCAGGGCTGACTGGTTTTCATCTCCTAGTGCACTCCAACATCCCCATGATGGACCAGCAAAACATCTTCCAGCGGCCTCCGCCTGGCGTCAGGAAGATCGTCCTGGCCACCAACATTGCCGAGACCTCCATCACCATCAATGACATTGTCCACGTAGTGGACAGTGGCACGCACAAGGAGGAACGCTACGATCTAAAGACCAAGGTACTGATGCTTTCTTGCTTCTGAGTGCATTTGGCATGTACTGGAGCTAATGGAGGTTTTCAGAACAACATTTCAGATGCCATTAATGGGATGATAGAGCTGCTTCCCATTTGGCCCTTGGGGCACTGGCACTGTGTCCCTGTTTGGGGACAGTGTTTGACTCCTCATTCAGAAAGCGTTTGCCTTTACCAAGCTCCTTGCCGGGCTCCCCATCGACTTCTGAATGGGCAAAAGTCTGGTGTTTTCAAAGACGTGTAAGGCAAGTCCTGCTCCCTTCCCATCTCTCTGTTCACTATCTAACATTTGTAGCTTTCCCATTTGCTTTCTGCCTTTTTCTGTGATTTTATCATAAACTGCTCTTGTGTGAAGCTATCTTGACCCCAGTGCCGTAGCTGGTTAGTCAGCGTTAAGCGGGGGGTGGTTTAGGCTGCCCTCAGGCCATGTTTCTGGCGATGTTGGGCCCTGTGAAGGCTCTTGTGCGTACTTCATAACAACATGAAGGCAGCTGTGCCACTGTTGCCCTTGGAAAAAGGGATTCTGGCCATACACTGCTGCCCCTTCCCCTCCCTGTGCTAAAACATCTTACAGGGCCAGATGGCGATTCACCACTTGGAACAGTTCCAGTTTAAAAACAACCCTTTTATATTTGCCTAGTTTTAGCCCAGTTCATCTGACGATGCGCACGCGGCAGGACTGGCGCAGGGGAGGCGGGGACCAGGCTCTGCTGGCAGCTCTCAGCAGAGCAGCATGATGAGCCCCTGGGGATGTGGAGCCAGGGCAGGTGTCCAGCAGATGGCATCAGGGCCTCATCCGTGCACTGAGCGGCTCAGGCCTTCATGCTGCTGCCTGCTAGAGACTGGCATTGCAAGATGCTGGAGAGTGGGAAAGACTTCCCTTGCCCTTTAGCAGGATGGTTTATAGTCGTGAGGAGTTTGCCAAGTTCTGTGGACTGGATGGAAGATGCTGCGTTTAAAGAGGACACGGAGCCATGAGAGCATTCATGCCTAATCCTTCTCCTAGGTGTCCTGCCTGGAAACGGTGTGGGTGTCCAAGTCGAATGTGGTGCAGAGGCGAGGGCGTGCTGGCCGCTGTCAGTCGGGATTTGCCTATCACCTCTTCCCTCGCAGCCGCCTGGACAAGATGCCAACTTATCAGGTTCCAGAGATCCTACGCACCCCTCTAGAGAACCTGGTGGTTCAGGCCAAGATCCACATGCCGGAGAAAACAGTAAGCACAGTACATGCCTACAAGATTGCAGCCGACTGAACCAGCAGGATGCGGCCTGCCTGGTGGCAGTTCCAGAGACGTGATTTGACCGCAAACACGAGTAGGAAAAACCCAAGATGCTGACGACTTTAGTTCTTGCTTTCCTTAAATGCAGTGCTGTCTAGGGAAGTTAAGACCAGGAAATGTATGGATTACTTAGATTACAGGGTATGTCTAAAAGACTCTGCAAGAACAGAGAGGGCTGAGCTCATATCCCTGTAGCCAACCAAAGAGGGAACTGTGGTGCAGTCTGGGCCCTGGGGCAGGGCAGTGGGCTCCCGAGGGCTCTCCCATGGTCCTGTATGGGAAACATGCCTTTTTTTTTTCTTTTCCCTTCCCACTGTTGTGTTGCAGGCAGTTGAATTTCTCTCCAAAGCTCTGGACAGCCCTGACATCAAAGCTGTGGATGAAGCAGTGATCTTGCTGCAGGAGATTGGTGAGCTAATGCTGGTGTGGGTGTGATGGAAACATGTTTGCTGTCTAAACACGGGAAGGAGGAGTTGGCACAGGATCCTGCTGGCCAGGCTGGGCAGGATTGTCCCTAGAGAGGGATGGCAGCTGATAGGGACTTCCCAAACCACACACGTTGTGGTGCTATTTTGTTTCCTATGCTGCTTTGCTCAGGAAGTGGGGACAACTTCCCAAGGCTTAAAAAAGGTGGTGGGGGCTGGATGATGACAAAGTTAGTTGTGATCTGGTGTTCATAGCTGGCGTCTTGTTGATAGTCATCTGGCTGTCACAGCTTTTTCTTTGGCCTCAGGTCAGTTAGACCTGCGAGGTTCTGGGTGCTTACTGCAGGCACCTATGCTGTGCCTCTTCTGGAGGTTACACCAAAACTTCCAAGCCCAGCAGGAGGGTTCTCCTGGGCAGCTCCCTGAAGCCACTGGCCACCACTTTGGCCCCACTCAAAGCTGATGGATATGCCCTTGCGGGTGGTCCTGTTGCAGGAGTGCTGGACCAGCGAGAAGCCCTCACCACTTTGGGCAAACGCCTTGCCCAGATCTCCACAGATCCTCGGCTGGCAAAGGCCATTGTCTTGGCATCCATCTACCGTTGCCTCCACCCTCTGCTCGTCATTGTTTCCTGCCTCACCCGGGACCCCTTCAGCAGCAGCCTGCAAAACCGTGCGGAGGTCGACAAGGTGAGGAGCCCTGCTCAGAGGAAGGTAGAAAGCAGATAGGGAAGGGGCTGCCACTTGGCTGACACGTGTCTGTCTCGCAGGCCAAGGCTGTTCTGAGCCGGGAGAGCGGGAGCGATCACCTTGCGTTTGTCAGAGCTGTGGCAGGCTGGGAAGAGGTGCTGAGACGCAGAGACAGTCGTGCCAGGGATAACTACCTGCAGGACTATTACCTGTATGGCCCCAGCCTTCGCTTCATCAATGGTGAGTCCCAGAGGCCTGCTTCTCCTCTCTGCTCCCCCCGAAAAGGCTGAAGCACTGGTGAAGAACATGGTGCAGAAATGGGGTAGCCTGGGCTCGAGCGGGTGCAGGTTCTGGCTTTGGCACTCAAGCGCAGGCGTAGCCCTGGGTGCCAGGGAGGCTACAGGCAGGACAGGTCTCCTGTCAGCGCTGAGGCTGAGCCTCCAAGGCCAGAGCTGGTGCTGCCCTGCTGAGGTTATTTCATTCAGTGGGGTGAGGAGAGGGTGTATCTCATTCCCTGGGGCTGTCTCCTCCCATAGGCCTTGTCAAGCAGTTCTCTGAGAACCTCTATGAAGCCTTCCTGGTGTCATCCCCATCTGACTGTACCATGCCCTCGTCCGTATGTAACCAGTACAGCGAAGAGGAAGAACTCGTCAAGGGAGTCCTCATGGCTGGGCTGTACCCCAACCTCATCCAGGTACAGGCTGCCCGCTCTGCCATTGCTCTCCTGGGCTCGCTGGTCACTGCGGGTAGCACGGAGAAGCTGTGCTGGAGATGCTCGCGCTCTCTTGGGAGCGTGTGTCCTAGGCAGGCTGCCTGCTTGTGCTTCTGCCTGCTGCTCCAGTGCTGTTCCTGGATCCCTCTCTGTGAGGAGTGCCCCCCCGAGCCTGTGCAGGTCCGTGCTTGGGTTCTGGTAGCTTGGTGTGGGAGCCATGGAGGTGGCATCGTCGTCCTCCTGTTTGCTGCTCCTTGCATGGCGTTAGGTGATGGCATTAGGTCACACCCCCGCGTATGTACTCCGCTGACGTGCAGAGTGGAGCTGCTGGAAGTGGAGGAACATACCTGCCCCTACACACACACGTAGGAGAGACAGACAGTTGTGGGGAAAGCCAAGCTGGTTGTGCAGGTGTTTGAGATGCTCTTCTCATTTCAGGTGAGACAAGGCAAAGTGACCCGTCAAGGGAAGTTCAAACCCAACAGCTACGCGTATCGGACAAAGGCTGGCACTGTTCTGCTCCACAAGTCAACAATCAACAGGTGGGTGATCTATGTATGTGTGTGACTGGGGAGGGTGACAACCCCACACCGTGCACTTCGCAGCACCAGCTGGCTGTGGTATGGACCCCGGCACTGCTGCGACATGTGTGCTAGTACTGGAGTACAACACGTGTCTGCCTGTGGCTGATGAAGCTGTTCCCCTGTGCAGGGAGGCATCCAAGCTGTACAGCCGCTGGTTAACGTACTTCATGGCAGTGAAGTCCAACGGTGGGGTATTTGTGCGGGACTCCTCCCAGGTCCACCCGCTGGCCGTGCTGCTCATGACCGACACGGATATCCATGTCCGAGGTGAGTGCTGCAGCAGCTGCAGGGCTGCCACGTCCGCCTGCACGTCCTCGTGTTGCTGCAGGCTCCTCCTGCCGTGCCTGACACCCCAAGCACCCCGCTCCTACAGCTGTACCGCAGTCCCAGCGGCTGCAAGGTGATGGCTACTGTGAGCAGCTCTGCTGCTTCCCCTGGCCAGCTATCTTCCCCTGCTTTCTAAGCCTCTTGCTTTGGACTGGGTGTTGCTGTAATGGGGCCACAAAGGCGATGATTTGCGAGCTGTTCTCAGTCATAGCTCTCCAGGGAGACAAGGAAACCAAGCCACCGGCAGGCTGAGCAAGCAGGCTTGTGCCTGGAGGCTTATCCCTGAGGAATGAGGAGTTGGGCTGGTCTTCAGCCATGGCTGGTGTGTGGGGAGGAGCGAGCCCTTCTCCCTGTGGATATGTTGCTTTAGCCTGTGGGTTTTGGGTGGTGCTGCAGCTGGTGTCTAGCCCTCGAGCTCAGACGGGCTGTGTGATCAGTCACCTTCTGTGGGAAACGGTGGGAGGATCCCGGTGTGATGGGTCAGAGTGCTGCCTGGCTTTTGTGGGAACTGTTTGGCCCAGTTGAGTCCCTGGACTCCAGACTAAAATGAGTGTGGGGAAGACCTGTGCTGCCCCTGGTAACGGTGGAGGAGAGGGCCGAGCTGCCAGCACAGGCTGGAACAGGTCAGCACCATTCCTGCTTTTC
>NW_010541657.1:24855-26647 GCF_000687285.1 Phaethon lepturus
TCCCACTAAGATGATGGCTGGCGAGCAACAGTCTCCCTGACAGACAGTGATCTCCTGGTGCTGGAGGGAGACTCCTACACCATCCGTCTCCTGCGTGATTTCCGCGTGTCGCTCTCCAAGATGGTGGAGACGTGCCTGTGCTATGAGATGGCGGCCATCCCTGGGGACCTGCACCACCAGCACAGCCAGCTGCTCGACATCTTGGTGGATCTGCTCAAAGGCCCTCCTGGCAGCTTTGGCGCTTAGGCGGAGCTGGAGGATTGTGTGGGGACTTGTAATTTGTATAAAGATGTTCACAAATGTTTATTTAAATAAAGTTCTATTTATCCCTTGTGAAGTCATCTCTCTCCATCCTAGAAGATTAATGTTGTCTGAATCTCCTGCTGTCGGCTCCGTGCATGGTCACCCCGTGGGAAGAACCAGCGCAGTACCGCCTGGAATGGACTGGGAGCGCCGATGGACCCTGGCGCGAGCTTCGTGGACACCCACCTCCTCCGCTCTTACCAGCGTCAGTCCCTGAATTGGAAAGCAAGGACACAGCTGCCGCGGGCTGTCCTCTGCCCCATCCCCACAGGGCCAGGCTGGAGCGGCTCTGGTGCGAGAGCTACTCCCGGCTCAAGAGGAGGACGGATGTCTTGGCTTGCGGCTGTGCCTGCGCCGGGGGCTGGGGCCGGGCAGAGCGTGGATCCAGCAGCTCTGGTGCAGCGTGGTGATGGTTGTCGTCTTCACTCTCCCCCGTGCCGGGTGCCCCGATGGACGTTGGAGGGGAGGAAGCCCTGAAGGCGCTGGATGGATGTGACATTCCACGCGGGATCTCAGCCTCGCAGCGGGGCTCTGCCACCCCACAGCGCGAGCGCAGTCGTGGCGTTATGAGTGTGAGATGTGACTTGTCGTTCCTGATCTGCCTGTACTTTTTGTCCTCTTACGTTGTTATTATTTTTTTATTTTATTTCTTGTTCTCCCTACGTCAAGGAGGCCGGATCCCTGTAACTTGTGCAACACAGGACGTGATTGTAGATGCCAGTCTGCCTGTGAGTGCTTTTTCTCCTGCAGGAAGCCAGGAGCATAGGCACAAAATTCTTTGTTTTCTATGAACAGGGACCATATTTCCGTGGAAGGAGGATTGTGACAGGCACAGCATTAAATGAGAAATCTGGAGTTTAATCCCAGCTTTGCCTTGGATTCCCTGTCAAATGAAGACAGTGACCTACCTCACAGGGCTGTTGTGAGGCTTCGTTAATGTTTGTAACGCGTGTGAGCCCTCGGGCTGGACAGTGCGGGAGCGGAACAAGTTCGTCACACGGGGTTTGCAGGCGGTGGGGCGCAGCCAGAGGGTTGTGCCCTCGGGGGGGAAGCGTTGCAGGGCTGCGGGTGGTGCTTTCCCCAGCAGCAGAGCAACAGGCAGTCGCAGGGCCTGGGATCATTTGTTTTTATTCACCGTTTCTTATGCTCTTTGTATCTGAAATCAAGGCGAGGTTTGACCGCGCCAGCCGGGGCGCGCTCTGCTGGGTGCTGGAAGGGGCAGAAACCCCTCGGCCGAGCGCGGCTGCGAGGCCGTTCCTGCGCCGGGGAACAGCGGCGCAGGGGTTCCTGCCCCGGCAGTGTCCGCCCCATGCTCTGTACGGGAGCTGCCTTCCTCGGGGGCTGCTGTTTGGTTCTCCCAGTTCTCTACTAAGATTTAATTTACTCATCATGGGCTTTAATTAAAACGGAGCTGTGGCCTCTGCCATCTGTGCTGAGGTACTGTAGCGGGGTGTGTGCGGCAGCCCGGCAGCTCCAGCGGCTGGGGGGC
>NW_010541657.1:26927-27531 GCF_000687285.1 Phaethon lepturus
GCTTGAGGTTGTCACTATTATTTGACCAGTGTTTGTTTCTTTTGGCCTGTATAATGGGCAGTATGGTTTTCCCTTCCAGCAGGTTTAAAAAAAAAAAAAAGAAAAAAAAAAAAAAAAAAAAAAAAAAATATTCTGTCTCAAGAGGGGTAAAAAAAAAAAAAAAAAAAAAAAAAAAAAAAAAAAAAAGACTAAGCTATTGTCTAAATGGTTCAGAACTAGTGTGATATTGGGATACTTCAGTGGCTGTTATGTGATACTGGATCTTTTTACAACATAGATTAAAGACAATAAAAAGGGATAGAGTAGTAACTGCCTCTGTCCTCTTCATTTTTTTCCTATTTATTTTTTTCCCAATAGCTGAGTAAAGTCTGAAGCTTGTTGTTTACTTGCTCCTCTTCCTGGGCATGGCACGGCTGGGCTCGCCCAGCGCCGCTTTCCGCCCCTGCGTGTGTCCGTGCTCTTCGGGGAGCAGCAGTGGGCTGCGCCGCTGGCAGATGGGGCGCAGGCACAGCGCTGGTAGTTCTGCGGAAGGGACCCCGCACCGCGGCTGCCTGCTGTCAGTTGACACCTCTGTGGGTGAGGTGTGAGCTGAAGGGGCTCGGGG
>NW_010541657.1:27569-28018 GCF_000687285.1 Phaethon lepturus
GGTGGTGGGGAGCCCCAGCGGGAGAGGAGCTGGCTGCTGCTGCTCGGCACAGGGACGCTGTGGGCAGCCTGGGGCCTTGGGTCAAAACACTGGCAAGGTGATGGCTGTTAGGGACCTGAGGCCATGTCCACCCGCTGCACTAAGCCCCAGAGCACGGCCCCCTGCGCCAAGGTAGGAAAAAACCTTTTTTTTAATTTTATTTTTTTGAGAGTGGGTGGGGGCACCTCAGTGACCTCCTTTGGTCACAGACCTGAAAAGGAGCCAGGTGGGATGAAAGTGGTTGAAGAAGTGGCGGAAAAGGATGGGGAGGTGTTGGGTGATTGCCTGCTGAATATGAGCCCAGGTGGCAACAGCATCCTGGCGTGTATCAGAAGTAGTGTGGCCAGCAGCAGTAGGGCAGTGATTGTGCCCCTGTACTCAGAATCACAGCAGGGTTTGGGGGGAAGGGA
>NW_010541658.1:0-2101 GCF_000687285.1 Phaethon lepturus
ATCCTTTTGCCCCTTGGAGATAGTTGAACTCTATCTGCTGCCAGGAGGCAGCAGTGTAATAGTCAGCTATATGTATTTGACAGCTCATTCTGCAGGGCGGGGAGAATCGCTGTAATAATACAGCTTAAACTTTGCCTGACTCTTGGCTTTTTTGCTTGTTGTTTTAGGTGAAACATGGAACCCATTGAAATTGCACTACCAATTGCGAAATGTCCGTGAACGGTTAGCTAAAAATCTAGTGGAAAAAGGCATACTGACAACAGAAAAACAGAACTTCCTTCTTTTTGACATGACTACGCACCCTCTCACCAACAACAGTATCAAACAGCGCCTCATCAAGAAGGTTCAAGAAGCCGTTCTTGACAAATGGGTGAATGACCCTCACCGCATGGACAGGCGCTTGCTGGCACTTGTTTATTTAGCCCATGCTTCAGATGTTCTGGAGAACGCTTTTGCCCCACTTTTGGACGAGCAGTATGATTTAGCCACAAAGAGAGTACGGCAGCTTCTGGATTTAGACCCTGAGATTGAATGTATGAAAGCCAACACGAATGAGGTTCTGTGGGCTGTTGTAGCAGCTTTTACAAAATAACTGTGTTCAGACTGAAGTGTTCTCTCTTTTTTCATGTAAACCAGTTATTTCTCTTCTATTGACTATTCATGTTTTCTGTAATTTGTACCTTCTCACATGACGAATCAGCTCTTGTTTAATGGGAATTATAAGTGGTGTATTGCCTCCTTCTTTGTGTAGCTGTATACAGGATTCTGCTGGTACAGGAGACCTTCCTGTTTAAAAACAACAGAAAAAAGTTTTACTTCCATATTGGCATTCTATTTACTATTCAGTTTGAGTTATCTGAAATACTTTGTTTAGTCTATTTTTCATCTTACTGTTACTGAAGTGGTGTAACATGGAAAGTACCTCAAGGAGGAAATGTGCATGCAGTTGGATCACTAGTCTCAGCTGACACAGATGTGTGCATACATCGATACTTCTGCACTACAATTCATAACAGATCAAAAAAGGGCCTTTTAAAATCACCAAAGCTCCATGTTGATGTGTCTGTCAGGACATTTTATACACAGATGGTGTTTCAATTATCATCTAACAAAATTACTTTAAAAGCAGAAATGCCATTAAGCAGCTCTGTCAATAGTTCCTGTAAAATGCCCCATAAATTTTACTTTTCATGCAAGTCTCTTGTGTACTTATGTTTTCATTAGAACGATAGCTGAGTCATAAGGCTAGTGTAGAAAGGTCCAATTGTTTCATAAACCAGTTTTGGAATGGAATACATTCCATTATATTGTATATATAGTTCAAATTGTATATTAACTACTGCCCCATCTTAGTATTTTGCAAGATCTACTTAGTTGTACACCTGGTGCCCCTTATTTGCTATCAGCCATTTCCATTTGATGGAAAGAAAGGCCTCCTTATAAAGAGCATGTATGTGAAAGCTGTTTGTTTCCAGTGTCTACAGAGTTTGTTATCCAGGTATTCTCAGTCTATGTATTGCCTTTGATAAATAGTGTATAGAAAGAAAATACTTTCTATCATCGTTTGTTTTTTTTGTTGTTTGGGTTTTTTTTTTCCCTCCTGTATGGAAGAGGCTTTTGTTCCGGGCAATTCTTGAGTGCAGTTTTTAATTTTGTTTGTACACAAATTAATGTTTGTCTCTTAAACCTCATAATCTATTTTATACTTTAAAAACAAAAAGTCAGTCCTAGCAGGTGTTGCATGTAAATATTTAGCAAGTAATTACTGCAGTTCAGATGATTAAAATTTCTGTAATGGGATGCTCTGCTATATTTTAATTTTTTATATAGTTATGCTGATTAGTACAATATTGTAAAAAAAATATAAAACTTTGGCTTTTTAAAATTTATTGCCTCTTTGCCACTGCTTGTTATCTCCCATTGGTTTCACAATGTAAATATTATGCCCTGAACAAATTAAGCATTGATTTACATATATTTTTGTTTTCCTCATAACAATGAAAAAGTGGGGATTACAAGTGTTTAGAAACTTTTTTTTGTTAATATTCAGATCAAGAATACTAGATGGTATATAACTGTAGAGTTGAAATTTAAGGGATCC
>NW_010541659.1:0-583 GCF_000687285.1 Phaethon lepturus
GGAGTGGGAGCCACGGGGGATGATGGGGTGGGAGGCGGCATGGGGTGAAGATGGGGGTCGCAATGATGCTGGGCTCCCACAGGCGTTGTGGCACACGCCGATTTTGGGAGGGAGCAGTAGAGGGTGGGGAGGGTGACCCTGTGCCCTGGTGCCCACCTCAGTGGTGGTGATGGTGGTTTGGGCAACGTCCCCCTCTTGCCCTTGATCATCGTCATTCATGAACGGTCATCCCTGACCACCCTTGACTACCTTGACCATCCTTGACCATCGTCATTCATGAATGGTCATCCCTGACCGTCCTTGACTACCTTGACCATCCTTGACCATCGTCATTCATGAATGGTCATCCCTGACCGTCCTTGACTACCTTGACCATCCTTGACCATCATCATTCATGAACGGTCATCCCTGACCACCTTGACTATTCCTGACCCACCAGGCCCTACACCCACCAGGGACGGATGACGCTTGTCTCGGCTATGCTGGTGGTCAGGCAGCACCGGGAGCGGTGCCCACCGTTAGCTGTGCCAGCCAGGCCCGTCCCGGCCGGCGAGGGGGGAAGGATTCATCTGGCCACGGTGCG
>NW_010541659.1:863-1117 GCF_000687285.1 Phaethon lepturus
TTTGGAATCGAAGTGCCTGCTCCATGTCCCGCCGGGAGCTGCCGGGGCTGGTGCTGAGCTCTCCGCTGCGGCATGGAGTCGATGTTTTTTGGAGGAGGGGGACACCCCCCCCCTCCCCGGACCCCCACGCAGTCCAAGCGAGACCTCGAAAAGGCGGCCAGCTCGCGTTTCCCAAGAGGTGCTGCCGGGGAGGGGGGAGAGCGGCCCTTTAGGAAGCCTCGGCGCTGGCTGGCTGGAGTCTGGGGAGGGGTATC
>NW_010541660.1:0-1136 GCF_000687285.1 Phaethon lepturus
GCTGGTGGGCCCAGTGGGGTCCAGGCAGGGCGGGCTCAGCCCCAGGAGGTCATGCAGAGCCTCAGCGCAACACCAACGGACCCTGGGGGACCCAACCGGGCGCCCCAATGGGGGTGTTGGGGTGGGGTTCTCGGGGGTCCCCTACTTCCCAGCAATGAGGGGGTTGCGCAGGACAACAATGACGGAGTCGCCACGCAGGAACATCTTGGAGATGTATCGGTCCTTGTTCACCGGCTTGGACTTCTTCTTCCCCTTCCCGCTCTTGGGCACCTCCGTCCACATCTCTTTCACGTTCTCCAGCACCATGTTGCAGTGCCTAGGGGGAACACACACACACGTGTGGGGGGCCCCAGAGCTGGGAAGGGGGCTGCGCCTCCACTAAGGGGCCATGGAGGGCGTGGGGGGAGCAGGAGGACATGGGGGGGAGACTGAGGGAAAGCAGGAGAAATCTGGGGGGTGTGGAGGCCATCAGGCAGGAGCAGGGGGGCTCCAGCAAGATTCTGGGGAGCCAGCAGCACCCGAAGGTGCCCCAGCAGACACCCAGAAGCACCTGCAAGAAATCTGGGGAGCACAGAGGAACTCAAAGGGAGGGTGGCGAGCTGAGAGGGGAGCATGTGGCATCATGGAGATGGTGGGTCACACCGGGGCAGGAGACAGGGGACCCCAGGGGGATTCTGGGGACCCTGGCAAGACACAGAGGTGACACTGGGGACCATGAGGGGATGCTGAGGTGACCCAGAGGTACATTAGGGATCATGGGGAGGCACTGGGGTGACCCAGAGGGATCCTGGGATGACAGAGGAGGACTCTGGGGACCATGAGGTGACAGAGGGGGACATCACAAACTCAGAGTATAACGGAAACCAGGACTGGGGAGCCCCGGCACAGCGGGATGCCCCACGTCACACCGCGATGAACCTGCAGGACACCAAGGAACCCAGGGACCCCTTTGGGGACACCCTGAGGACAATGATGCAGACCTGTCAAAGGCCTTGACGCGCCCCAGGAGCTTCTTGTTGTTGCGGCAGTTGATGAGGACCTGGGTGTTGTTCTTGACAGACTGGGTGAGGACAGAGAGCGGCCCCGTGTTGAACTCCTCCTCCTCCCGCTTCTGCAGCTCCTCTGGCGTCATCTCG
>NW_010541660.1:1230-1457 GCF_000687285.1 Phaethon lepturus
GGGTCCTGATGCAGGGACGACACTGGGCCTGGTGGGGCTCGGGGAGATGGGGGTAGTGGGAGCAGGGGGTGGCAAGGGACACCGGAGGTACCTGGGGACACCAGGGATGGGGAGTTGGGGGTGGCAGGGTCACTAGGATGAGGAATGTGGGGTGCCTGGGGACACTGGGATGGGGAGTTGGGGGTGGCAGAGGACGTCGGAATAGGGAACCGGGAGCTCAGGGAACA
>NW_010541661.1:0-3037 GCF_000687285.1 Phaethon lepturus
AACCTAGTGATTCTGTGATTCTGTGATCTCCAGGGGTCCCCTCCAACCCCCAGAATTCTGACATCCTGCCCTGGATTTTCATGGAAAGAGCAGTTTAGGGAAGCTTTTACCTTTTTCTACAAAACATGCTGTAACAGGACTGGGATTTCTAAGGCAATGGAAAAACCTTGATCCAGACATAAACAGGGAAGCTTGTGGGTAACTGATAGAGCTGACAAAAAGCATATATGTACAATACCTCATAGCTCTATGAAAATAATGTTTTTTCTCCCAAAACAAAGTATGACCAAGTATCATGAAAAACCTGAAAATGTGGGACAGACACCAGGAGCCACTCCATGTCATGTGTTCAGGCACACACACTTCTGTGCTGGAAAAAAGGGACTGCTTACATGTGTCATCTTTTATTATTATGGCCCTTATTTGGAAGCTGTTCAAACATTTTCAGTAGGGTCTGGAAAGGAATTTGTTTCTATTCCCTGGCTAAGCTTGTTGAAGCCAGAGTGCCCATTTCTGTCACAATGCTGTGAGTGCATTTGTTTTTCTGTCCTCAGCTCTGGTGCAACACTAAAGCACGTTTGCTATTTCAGAAAGATGTGGTGGGACTGAACAGCGGATGTGTATTAAGCAGAGATTTTTCTCCCTAAAACTGTTTGGTACACTACCTGTGAGTAAATTATAAGTCTGCTCTGACATGGATAAAGGTGTGTCAAGGGGAGTGCTCTCCAGTCAATACCATTACCAAGTGCAGCTGTTAAAGTCTTTGAAAAGAAGACCAGAAAGACCTCAGAAAAGAGGTTTCAGTTCAGGATGGCATCCTACAGTGGTAGAGGAGATAAAAAGTCTGCATTCACATGTGGCTGTGGTGATATATAAAGAAGTCCATAATTGTTACCCAGTCAGCAATTCCCGTGAAAATAAAATGTAAGAGATTTAAGGTCAGTTAAGCTAGATTTGGGAGACTGTGTAGATCTTGTAAGCTTGTGGTAAGTCACCGTGCCAGCAGGAAGGACAGGCTGGTCAATCAGAGTCAAAGGGTTAAGCCTTGTGTCTGAATCCCTGACAACATCAACGGAAATTTCTTATACATGGCCACAGATTAAATGAATTTGGTTCTAAAGGAATTGAAAGAGTGAAAAAAAAGCCCACACCAAACAAGCCTGAGCTGCACAATGTTATGGAGAGAGATGTCCTTGGCTTTTTAAAACTGTTTTAGAAGAGGGATATAATTATCTGGGAAAACCTATTGGTTATCATTTTCTATTAGTTCTATAGGACACTTCCATTATGGAAGGTCACTTTTCTCCAGCTACTATATTGCATTTTGTACAACAAAGTACTCATAGGATGTGACATTTGGTGTTCTGCAAAATAAATTACAATTCTTGTCCTGTGAGAGCTGCTAAAAATAGGCAAGAGAGAGCAGACAGTTACCTTGCAGCATATGCCATCTCTAAATGCAGGCAAAGACCCCAACTTTAGCGGGGTGGGAGTCTGAACACTCTACATGTATGGCCAGTGATTTCTGACTTGCTAATGTGTGTGTTTATCTCAGAAAGGTGTCATGGCTCCATGGTTAATAAATACTAGTTTCCACACATTATAGCAGCTTTGTCTGCCTGCCTCTCGCACGCAGATGAGAGATGGAGTGATCAGTCCTGTTTTATAGCAGTGGTAACACAAGGCAAAATTTTTTTGGTTTTATTTTGATGAAATTTGGCATTTGGTTGGCCAATTGGCTACATTATGAAGTAGCTTCTTAAAACTGCTGTGATTACTAAATACAGCCATGCATGTGCCCTGAATGCCTTGAAGGTAAATGCTGTGGTGTGACTGGCTCCATTTCACGCCCAACATCTGCATGACGTTGCACAGGTCCAGTGCTAAGCTCTACACTAAAATCCTGCTTTGCAGAACTGAGTAAGTGCCAGGAACTTCTGACTTTCTGATATGTGCCTCCAGGAGAAGCACTTCAAATATTTTTCATTAATAAGAAGATAATTGAAGGACTTCCCATGACACCTACTCCTATCTCCTTGCCTAGAAAGATCCTGATAAGAAAAAGAAGAAACTGCAGCTTGCTCGCAAGCCCAAATGGAATATTTCCTAGGCAGGGCTAACAGATCTCTCATTATCTTTGAAGAGGTGGTTGCTCTCCTCTCACCTTCGGTCCTCGTTGTTTGTGTTCTCCCCTTGAGTTTTTAGGTCTGGATTTGTTTTGCAGTGGTGCTGCTGGGCCCACACCATTTGTTAGCCCTTGCACAACATCACCATGCTGCACACAGGAGATACTAATTTCTGACTTATTACGGATGAATAAAAACTTGCATTAATAGTTAAAAGTAGAGTATTAAAGCTGTGCTTTACGCAGGGGTGATTGATGGCTTCCATTACAGTCCATTAGATATTTTATTCTTGTTAAATGAAGAGCAGCCAACTTTGTCAAGTATTTTTAGTTCCCTCTGGTCTTATTGGCTCCATCTATTCTCAGGGATGTCCTGTAAATGGCCACATATGGCTTTGTGTCTGTAGGAGTGATGACCGTACAGCTGGCTTTCATTGCCCACCAATTTACTGGAGCCCCCTTTATTGTGAGCCTGACAGCACCAGGGAGCTTTGTAGAACTAACAAAATATATCTATTTTCTAATTGTCTATTTATCACCTTCCAGGGATTGGTGGGCCTCTCATCTGAAAGCAAAGGGGGGACGGCCTTGAACAATGATCCTTGTCAGGGCAGTTGCTCACTTTAAATTAGGGTCTCATTGCTAAATAACTAATTTAGTCCTGCTATCAGACTGAAAAAGTGGGTATTCAGTGCAAAGTGCTAACCGGGGAATTGATTATGTCTCCTCTTAGTGTGTATGATAAAAGCGCCAGACCCGCAGGCGGTAGGCAGCTCCCCGGGGCCTGGCAGCTTCCTGGCACAGAGGGTCCACACCAGACCACTGGGCAGGGGCTCCGCAGGGCGGCTGGACCCTGGGAGGCTTGGCACATGTCCCGGGCACTCAGGACCCCCACACAGCGCAGCAGCCATG
>NW_010541661.1:3134-3379 GCF_000687285.1 Phaethon lepturus
GTGGCGCTGCCGCTACCTCTGGTCTGGAGACAGATGGGGAAGGAGGCAAGGAACGGAGGTGGCTCGGGAACAGGGACAGAGGGAGGGCTCCAGGAGGCTTTGTGGTGATCCCAGGTTTTGTCCCCCAAAAGCAATTTGCCCAACGTCCCCGTCCACTGTGGAACGTCCTCTCCCATCAGCATCCTGGGAGAACAACCTCAGCAGCTCTCATTAACAGCAAGTCTCTCCCGTGTGCCTAGGCTGCC
>NW_010541662.1:0-1041 GCF_000687285.1 Phaethon lepturus
ATGTGGCTCCTCCCCAGCAGGAGGGTCTCCAGCGCTTTTGGGACGACAGCGGGGGAAAGGCAAAAATCTGTGAGAGACAAGTGGGTCAGGAAGAAATACATGGGGGTGTGGAGCTGGGGGTCGGCGTTGATTAGCGGGATCATCATCGAGTTCCCCAGCACCATTTGTAGCTCCGGGGCATCCGAGAAGCCCAGGAGGATGAAGCCGGACAGAACAGTGAGGTTTTCTCCATCCATCATTTCTCTAAAATGCATTTGCACAGAAATGAGATGAATCAGTGAAATAAATCTCTAAGGGATAAAGCCTGTGGAATCGTTGGAGTTTAATCCGTGAAGTAAAGGCCACAGAAGATGGGGTATTGTTTAGAAAAACCCAAGGCAACGACGTCTCTGCCTTTAGCCGAAGCTTTGGAGTCCAAGAGGTGAAGGTGCTAATCGCACTCAGATATTAACAGAGAATAATTCTGCCGCGATTTAGACACGTCGTAGTAATGATACACTAAGAAATACAAAAATGTTTATTCAAGTGTAAAGAGTCAAATAAACACATTCCAAAATGTGGAAAACAGAGAAGATACAGATTCTCCCTTTTTTTTTTCACTTTTTTTTCCCCCAGACTGGATCAGTGCTCTTCTGTGGCCTCATTAGTTCTGGTGCAGCCTTTTCATCATGAAACAAAGCCACGCGCTTGAAATTGTTTGGGGTTTTGGTTCTGGGTTTTTTTTTTTATTATTATTATTTCTAAACTTATCTGGTTTAAAAGAAAAACCCCTGCATGTTCTGGGCCTCCGAGCTTAATAAATTGTTTTAAATAATAAAAAAATCTTTAAACTCTTGCCAGGCACAGAGGGAGCTCCCCGTGAGCGGGAGCCCGTGCCGCAGGACTTCACAGGGCAGGAGCTTTTCTCCTGAATTCCCTTCTCATCTCCACAGGAATGCGGGAAGCTTCAGCCACGTACGCAAAACAGCAGCATCAATTAGGCTTTTGTTTCGGTTTGTTTCACCAACTGAGGATTTGAATGCAGATTTAAAAAAAAAAAAA
>NW_010541663.1:0-7134 GCF_000687285.1 Phaethon lepturus
TGGGGAGACCAAAAACAAACCCCCCCCCCCACACACAGATCCCTGGAGGAACTAAATTAATGTGGTGAATAATATGAATGAATTAATGTTTGATACAGAAATCAGAGCTGGAACATGCTGGAGGAGCCCTTTGCTCTCTTCCAGGTCACTTAATTGTTGTAGTTGGCACAGAATTAATTACTTCCTAATTTTTTTTCCTCCTTGTATTTTAGACTATTAAAAATTCATTATGTGGTTTAAGCAGTTCAACAAAGCAGGTTCAAGGCTTGCCAACTAGCTGAGTCTCTCAAGATTCATTGAGAGTTTTGGCTAATTTATAAACTGTCAATTTTGGCATAGTTGTTACTTAGAGAGCTTGATACTGTAGAAGCTTCATTTAAAAAAAAAAAAGTTGTTCTTATTATGGAAAAGTCTTTAGGATTTTTGAGGGCCTTCTAAGAGGTCTTAGGAGAATTAAAACAATTCTGTCAAAAGAACATATTCCTTACAGATTTACCAGATCTATCTGGACATAGAACTAAACTCTACCTCCTGATTCTGGAAAAAGCTGGAGCCTTAATGGCAGGGCACTTTTTTTTAGGGTAAGCGGGTACCCCCTGCCTGGATATAGTTGGTTAACACTCATTCCTTCAAACACAAGCAGCCACTCAATCAAAACCAGAACATGACTGTTGAAAGACTCAGATGAAGAGCAAATCTTATTTCAAGATTAGGAACGAGAGGAAAAAAGGTCATAAAAGATAACCAAACTCTTTAAAGATTATGAAGCCATAAGAGAAAGCATTTTAGCACTGTATTGAATTTTTGTTTTCCTTATTACAATTTCTTGGTAGCACTTGGGCCACAGGCAACCTCCCAAAAAAAATGCATCACAGAAAACTTTACAATTCTCTGAGTTTGGGTAAGTTGAAAATTACTCATGGATAAGATAAAAATATTCAAGTTAGAAAGCTCATACCCTTTAAGTTATGCTACTGTTCACAGGGAAAAATATTTTTGAATATTTATATATTTAAATAAAGATACATTTCATGGGAGTTTTGCCATCTACATATTAAATATGAGATGTCTTATTCTCCATGTCTTAGAAATAACATGTAATAAGCTGGGGGGGGAAAAAAACCACAGGTGCTTTCTTCTGAAAGGAAAGAATGCCAAAACTTGTAAGACAGCATAGTTTGCAAAAGCTGTTTCTCAAACCATGCCTGTTGGTTTCCTCCCACACTTCAAGTATACTACTAATGCTAGAAATTGAAAATGGCTCAGAAATTCAGCCCAGAGTGATGTGCTTGCATATTTCCATGCAAGTAGAAGTAGTGACTCAAAGAAAGGTGGTGTGTATAGACCTAGCAAAAGCTTCTCATCATTTGATGAGTGTTCAAAACTAATGTTGAGCTATTATATACTACCAGTTGTCTTTGTTTCTTTTTGTGGGGACCTCTGTCAAAAGGAGTTGTTAAGGTTGTTTCCCATATTTGTAGAAGGTTCTTAAAGTGAAGTGGGATTTCAGGAAGAAGATTTTTTTTTTTTTGCACATTTCTGAATGCACAGAGTGATAATTCTGAAAGAAGCAACTGCTGAGCAAAGCTGCTGTTTTTCCTATACCCCTCTTCTCGTCCCTTTTTTTTTATTCCCCAAAAAGCATGAAACTGGATTAAGTTTTATCTACACATTATGGTGCACTCAATTGTCTTCTATGTAGCAAATAGTCTTACAAGTGCCCATTACAAATTATTATATAGTTGGTGAATTATTCCAGTATTTGCACTCCAGTTAGAATGAACAATAGTTTTGCTTTTCAATTTACATTGTTTGTGGCGTCACATCTGTTTTCTGAACTATTTTGGCAGGCACCCAGCTGCGTCCCTGATTCTGCACACTCCCTGACTAGTTGATCTATTTGTGTGCCCTCTGCCCTCTTAAAATTCTGGTACATAGCCAGGATCTGCCTATTTGCATTTGCAACCCCCAAGAGTCAGCATAACTAGCATTTTGCTCTAGTCTTGTATATTTTCTTCTTGTCAGGCTTTCGGGTGAAGCTTGGCTTAGAACCTAATTCATGTTACTCCCTAGGGAGAGATGAAGGTGTGGGAAGCCTTAGGGCATGGATTTTAAACTTCCTTTAATGCACTAAGGCTTTTAAGGATCTAATCTATTTGGATCACAATCAGCACACCAGACTGGTTACTATGTATTAGGAAAAAAAACTATGAAGAAGATGGCCTGCAAGAAAGAGGACAGAGCTGCAAGTGTGGGGTGTCAGCAAGCTTTTAGAATGGTGCAAGAGGAACCACATAAATTTCACCAGAAAAAGAGAAGAGGGTCAGAGCAATTCCATATATCAGAGCAGGTTGGAGACAAACCTGGCTAGAAGTCTGCTTTGCAAGAAGAGACCTGGGGAGTCCTGATGAGCAGCAAGTTGAATAAGTTTCCTACAACAGAGGCCAGCTACATACTGGCCTGTGTCAGCAAGAGTATAGCCAGTAGGTCATGGGAAATTATTATTTCCCACTCTATTCAGCACTTAGAAGCCCACAAAACCTGAATACCATGCCCAGCTTTGAGCTCCATGCTGATAGAAAAACCTGTGAGTTCAGCAGAGGACCACCATACAGGGAAGGAGCACGTACAAGAAGATAGAAGCACATGCAAGGCAAGAAGGCTGGGTTTGTTCAATACAGAGATGAAAAGCCTAAGGGGAGAGCCAGTTGTCATTTTTTTTAAGCTATCTAATGGGTACAGGAAAACATAGAGCCAAACTCTTCTTTGTGGTGCCTTTCATCCTTGGCACTTGTGCGAGTGTCACAAATTGCAGGAATGGAAATTCAGACAGGATAAAGAAGAAAACAAGTTTGATGGTTAAGCATTCAGTTTTCTGATTATTGACAAGGATGGAGATTCTGCACTTGACTAGACAAGGCTCTCTGCATCCTGGCCCGATTTTGAAGTTTTCCCTGCTTTGAGCGGGAGACTGGACTAGAGACGTCCCAAGTTTCTTTCCAGCCTAAATTATTCCACAATTCTAAGAAAGCATGGGACCCCCACCAAGCTTAAACCACCTGTCCATATGTCAGTAATTTAAACAGATTTGGATACCTGACACCAGCAAGCTCTAGTTTATTTTGGGCACAGCTGATGCACAAGAAAATATCACTATCTGCATAAAACACCTCTTTGTAGAGATGTAACTGACAGCCACGAGCTCTTCAATACAAAAATGTCTGCGTTTCCATAGAAACTAACTTGGATAATCCTTCCTATATCCAGCCATTTCTCTACAGTAGGGAATCAAGGCTGTCAGCACAACTGTACAAAGAAAACCCCTCCACACACACATCACACTCTAGTAAGCATCACTGTGTGACATGGATGCTAGTCATAGAAGGGGTGAATACTTGTCCAGGTGTATATAATACCATGTAATACCAATAGCAAACTTCAGCACTGTAAATTATATATACTATAAATACAGGGTCAGTGTACAGCATATCTCACCAGAGAATAAAGGTTGAGTGTATCTATAATGGCAGCAGGATGCATCCAGGACATACACCCTGACCAAGCTGCTGGGAAGTGCTCCCAGGTACAACACAGGTATCTTCATAGGGAAGCAGGAGACTGTTCTCAATCTCAAGAAGTGTATGCTGTAAGCCGTATGAATTCCCACTCCCCAGAATGTTCTTTACTGGGGCAGAACACAAACACCTTGGTGTAATAATTGCTCTGCACTTACAAATTTAGGTAGGGCAGACACTGCATTCTCTTCTACCACATATATTTTACCATGCCTTTAACTTTTCCCATTCTAGTTGAGCTGCTCCATTCCTATACCCCATGTTCTTAAAAGGATGAGGATTTTCAGCAAGCACAAGGGCAAGCCAGCATACCAGTCTCTTGCCATTTTGACATTTGAATGATCAAGCCACAATCCATTCCCTCAGTTTCTCCTGTCCCAGTGCCAGCTTCCTCAGTCATAAACCACATACCTTTGCTGTGAGAGCAAGTATTCTGCCATTGATCAGAGAGGGGACTTTGTTAAAAAACTGAACCACAACTCTTCATGTACAGATAAGCAGTTATTTCAGTTGAATATTCATAAGCCTCACTAAGACCTGTACTTCTTCATACAAGTAATCTGCAAAAGTGTGTTGTGGTAATGGAATTTGAATACGAGACAATCACACAGCCATCACCAAGACACTGTAGCTTTCACTGTGGCCAAAGCTTATTACGAGAGACCACTAGCGATACAGGGAACTTTGAATATAGTGCAGGAAATAGAAGGAAATACTAGATTTCCTTCATGCTCCTTCCACGTCTACTGTTGCAAGGCATGGCTGCTTTCTGCTTGTTCCTAAATGGAATCCAGGCACAGAATATACAAAATTTCAGTCTATTGAAAAAGAGCAGTCATGCCTTTCTAGGTACATGTGAGGGTTTTGCCATTTAGGGGGGGATATTTTGGTTGTGGTTGGTTTGGTTGTGGTTTGTGTACTTGATTTGAAGTGACAAAACAGTGCATGTCTTCCTACAATAGCATTGCCTATAAAAATACACATGCAATTACTGACCTCATAGACCTCCTTCCTCTTTATGTACTGAGCACTCAATCGTAATACCCTAAAATTAATCATTACATTAACCCATGTCCTCTAAAAGACAAATACAAACCAACATAACTGCAGTCTCAAATACTTTGTGCAGCCAGCTAAGAAAATATCTAGTCTGGTTTTCTCTGCAGTTTCAAAGTGTTTGGAAACAAGGACTTGCCTTCCCTAATTTCTGGAGACAACATCCCACAGCATGTGAGACAATACTTTTTATCTTTGTCACTGTTAAAGCACAACAAACAGAAAGAGTTCCTCATCTCTTCCATCTTTGGATCAGTCTTGCAATACTCAACCACTGAATCCCCCAGATTAAGAGCTGAGCAGCACTGAGAAACTTGCACAAAAGAAAAAAAAAAGTAAGTTATTACTCAAATTTCTAGGAACTTGGCACAGTCACAAAGCAAGTTTCTTAATAACAAAAGATAACAGAGAGGCCTCCAGAACATTCTCCAAGCCCCCTTCTGGTAGAGAGGCTCAGGATAGATGGAACTTAAACCCTAAAAGCCAGCAAAGTTCATGCATGGTCAGGAAGGAAAAACAGCAAATAGGAGGTTTTCTGCAGTGTGCAAGAAGCTGAACAAACCTGTTCTATCTCTCTATTCAGAGTTGTACATCTTGTACTACATTTAGATTTTTTTAAAGGATAATAAAAATTAATCAAAATACAAGTTGGAAGAAATGGGGTTAAATTATTTTCAGCTAAAAATATACAGAGCTTATTCAGTAAAGTTCCTTGCTATTTTTAAGATTGATGGACACTTAAAAGGCAGAACAATTCCTAGCTATATTAACAGTCATTTCCCCCCGCCTAGCTGGTGCATCACACATGAAATGGCACATTTCCACTATTTGGGCTACCAGATCTTTAGACAGTAACAAAGGCACAAAGCACACAGGAAAAGGGCCATAGTTAGACAACACAGGCTGAGAAGCAAGGTGCTGTGTCAACACCAATACCCTTTCCCAGCAAATTTGTAGTCAGCATTTAGAACAGTATTCAGAGAAATACACTGACCTTTCAGCTCACCAAACATACTGCATTTAGTCCAGAAAACTTGAATGCCGAAACCACCCCACTTTTCTTTCAAAGTCATCCACAACACAACCCCACTAATGCTACTTCAACAACCACTCTTTGTAACTTCCTACCCACCCAACCCCAGCTGCTCCTTGTACAGCTATTACAAAGGTGAGGGCACTCAGTAATCGGCTAAACAAATCTTGCTGGTCATCCTCCCCCCCACATGCCTTCCTTGTCTTAAAGGTCTTGTCAACCAGCTCCTAAGACTACCTGGGTATGAGTTAAGAGGCTTTTGCTTCAAAGAAGCAGACTTAACCACCTAGATCAGTCAGATATCATGTATTAATACCATAAATGCTCATCTTTAATTTTAGAAGTAGGCAGTAATTCATAAAAATCATAGCAGTGAGATTTTTTCTAGAGTAGTCTGTTACCACTGGTTAAAACTATGACAACAGGCATTCATACATACTTATGAGCCTTGCCCCAATTTAGGATAGTAGGGAGATACAGATGACAGGATATAGGTTCTCTGAGTAGCCACAGTGTAATTAAGAAACTTCATGTATCCATGTACAAAATCAGCTTGTGAATGCTGGCAAGTTTTAGACCACATACACTGTACCTGCTCAGTAGTATTCCACCCTTTTTCCACAGCAGCATCAATATTCAACCTACATACCCAAAATTAGTTAGCAGCAAATAACTGTGGATGACAAAATACTCACAGGTAGAGTGGTGCATTTCCATTATCATAGTGGCTCTGTGCTCCAGATTGGTGTACGTTTATGAGTGACTACCCTGAGGACAATCCACCTCACCAGTAACAGCCTAGATAAAATGCAAGGGCAAAAGTTGAGAACAAGAAGTAGAGACTGCCAAAATTCAGAAAATAGAGCTTAGCAAAATACTTGTAGGCTCAGCTGTTGAGTAGCCAAAAATCAGCTGTGGAGAATGGTTCAGCTACACTCCCAGCATCAATGTTTGACCACACTGGGCTTACCGCAGGTCAGGTAGAAGGGATAGTTTGTTCAGCTATTGCTAACAGTTGTGGGATAATTCAAGTCCATATGTAGTAGAACTAGCAGTGAGATAAAACTCCCTGCAGATCTCCAAGAAAGCCCCATTTGTCACTGAAAGCTCTGCAGATACTAATGCTTATACAGGCTTTAGAATCCCTGAGTTATTTCTAATATTTTTTTTAATTTGCTCTCTTTCATAATACCATTTGATCTTTCTGGTTCTGGTTACCATATTTTTAAAATCTGGTCCATTCTGGGGCTTTACTTGTTGAAAGCTTCACCCCCTTTCTGCTACTTTTTAAGATCGTTTGGGTACAGAATGTGTTCTGAATAGTAACTGTCTACAGCTATATTAATTAAAGGTACATTTACATAAAGGTTTGGCATGATTATACAGGTTTCCCACTCTACCCTGCATGTATCTCTCTCTCTCTCCCCCCCCCCCCCCCCCCCACACACCCCCCCACATACCAAATTCTGT
>NW_010541663.1:7165-23432 GCF_000687285.1 Phaethon lepturus
CCCGAAACCACCTCTTCTACAATACAGTTCTTTGTTAACACTTGTTACATGGGTTCAATGGCCCATGTAGTTTTAATATATCTCACTTTTTTCTCCTTAGCCTCTCTTCCACCAATGGCTACACTAAGTGACATGCTATAAGATTGGATGAAAGGTTATGCTGTTTTGCCTACCCAACAAAAGTCTTTGAATTCAGAAAATAGTTCATTTGTTACATTTACTCCTGCTTTTTGATGCAATGATTTTACTCTCATAGAGACTTCTTTTGATATAGCTCTCTAAGTTGCTGAAAGGATGCAACCTTTTTTGAAGCATTAACCACATTAAACCACACTGACACAGTTAATGTGGTTTATCTGAATCTGTTCGTCATTGGGACCATATCTCACCCTGCTTTGCTTTTGCTGCATTTATTCCCTTTTAGTGAAATGGGAAATTTCTGGTCAACATCTAGTAACACTCACTCCTTCACTTGCCTTTTGTACTATATTATCTCCCTTGCCTCAATCCATCACTTCTAGTATTCCCCAGGAGCAAATCAAATGATACAGTAATGTTTTGTCTGTATTCAAAAGCAGTCATCTTATTTCTAGGAAAAGCATCTACCTGTCAGGAAAAATAATCCATTATTCATCTTTTCAGCTGATGATGGATAGTTTTCCCTGCATAATCAACCTGAACGTGCTCCCTAGAAGGCCGTCTCATCAGAGCTGCTCTTCTGAGCTGGTTGTCTTGCTTTTGCTGGCAAAAAGCAGACAAACATTAACATGCTTTTTCAGGGTTTTTTTCCATTCCATTTACCATGCAATGCCACCTAGCTTCCTTTTGCTTTGGACAGTGTAGGGTAACTTCCTTCAAGCAGAACAATAAAATTTTCATATTTCTTGATGTCATCCAGATAAGTCCTTCCTCACTGACCGTACACACAATACCTTGCGGTACTTTGAGAGATTTCCAGTGCTGCATTCACTGTTTATGTCTAGCACAATTAAACAATGGTTTCATTTCTTCATTGTTTGTTTGGATTTGCTGGGTCTGTTCTGCTTTTGCTTCTCTGACTGCTGATAACCCCTCGTGCCACTCTCATGCCACTGGCATGCCACTCTTATGCCACTAAGCTATTTCCCAGGCTGCTGGAGGAGAGGCTATTATAACTGTGTCTTAAGCAGCCATATCAGCTAAGTTACATCCTTTTACTGATGTAGTTTTTTTTAATGTGCTCTGACAACTGCATAGAGTCTAAGAGCTCTAACTGCTACAACTTCTGACATTCTTCAAAGACAATGGCAGGGGTAAATTACAGGATGGTGGAAGAGGACTCATGAGATTTTGAGAGCTTAATCATAGACATGAGACACAATCACTTCCAGCTGGCTTTTTGCAGGTGTTTCCCCATGTGCCATAGGGGACTTTCCTACAGTGTCAATGGCAGCCCTAGAAAAAGGTACAGGATAGCCCTCTACAGTGCCTGCGCTGAAGGAAATACCCTCTCTCTGCAGGGAATCATGATGAAGTGAAAAGCAGTTGTGCATGCTAGCTTGAAATTGTGACAATAAAGAAACTCACTTCAAAGCCTACAGTTTCATGTGATCAGCTATGGAA
Organism: Phaethon lepturus; assembly: GCF_000687285.1. NCBI lineage: Eukaryota > Metazoa > Chordata > Aves > Phaethontiformes > Phaethontidae > Phaethon > Phaethon lepturus. The sequence continues at coordinate 8,768 of NW_010541663.1, forward strand.
AATGAAAAAGCAAAGACAGGGAGAGAGGAGAGCTTTCAGATTCTGGGGTAAAATATGAAAAGAAAAAGTGAAGGTGCAATTTATATTGCAGCAAAGTTAGCTGAGGATATTGGACAACTTGGAATTTGGCAAAAATTATGTCGGTTTTGTTCTTTGTTATAAATTATGCAGAAATGCAAAGGAAACTAAGGGTTCTGGTAATGGGTTGGGAAGTGAAACTCTTGCTAAGAAAAAAAAATATCCCCACATGCTACATACTCTGACTCTTGGACTGAAAACTCAAAAGTCAGAATACTTGTTTGAAAAACCATGTTCTGCCAGTTTGGTGTGCTAATATACACCTTCCTATTTCTAGTATCATCATTCAGAATAATTTCTTTAGGCTAGAACTATCTCTCCATTGACTGAAGAGTTGGTTTGATTTATTTACTGTGACAGGCAGGGGTCAGAGAACCATTCGTAAAGCAAAAGGCACAAACCTTTGCTGATTCTGTTGTCTCACAGATTTCATTCTGCTACAGCTGGTGGCTGAGCATTTCTGCCTGGGATGGCGGAGGACCAGGAGCTGACTCAGCCGCACAAAGCTCAACTCGAGCCCTCCCTTCAGCAGCGCACCAGCAACACATACCGCAGTGCAGAGCACTCTCAGGCCTTGCTCAGTGGCTTGGTATCTCTGCGAGACAGCAGCATCCTCTTCGATGTAGTTCTTGTAGTGGAAGAGAAACCTATTGAGGCTCATCGCATACTTCTAGCTGCATCCTGTGACTACTTCAGGTATACTTCAGTATGGCAGTAACAAGCATGTGTCTGAATGTTACTCAAACCTGCAACATCCAAATCTTCTGTCTTGGCACGCTGCTTCTGGATGTAAAATTAGACCCATAAGATGGAGCTGAGTGTGTTTCAAAACACTAAGTATGGCTTTATTAATCTCTCTGTTATGTCTCTACAGAAATAAAGCTCTTCTTACTGCACACTGAGCTTACCTCCACTAAATTCACTGCCTGTGGTACTTGGAGGTATATAAAGAGGAGAGACTATGTTAACAAGTGTCTTCGGCATAAATGCACTCTGGGTGGGTTTTCTTACAATCCTTAGCATTGTAAGACTTTGCCCATTGTGGTCATCATTTCATAATGCACAAAAAGTCACTGGAAGTGGGTCACTCCTCTGTTACTTGCCTATAGTGTGCCTCGCTGTCCATTAAGTGAGGCACTCCCCTGGTCAGTTTGATTAGCAGTTTCTTGAACTGACTTTATTTTCATAGAGCAAGCAAACAATTCCCAAGGCAATCCAGACAAACTTCTAACTGGATGAAGAACTGCTCTAGTTTAGAAAAAATTCCTACAGTCCCAAGCTCCTTTATTTCCCCGACACCCACAGTATCTGCCTCTGCCCGTTGACTATCCATATGTACTGGATCTGTATTTAAGTCCTTCAGTTGTGAATCATACAGTTCAGATGGCCCCTACTGTTCTCCCGCAGAATGAAGAGTATTACTTTCTGAGATCCTAAAGGCCTGTACTCTTTGCATCATTGGGTTAAAGAAGAGGTAATCCCATAAAAGTGTCTGGCTAGTTTTTTATCTTTCTGAATATTTTTTCATGTTCCCAGGACAACATAAGATAAGCAAGCTGAAAATAGCTTCAGTGCAAATCTGCCACAGTGTGTGCCGTTGTCTTTTTTACAGAGGAATGTTTGCAGGAGGACTGAGAGAGATGGAACAAGAAGAAGTTCATATTCATGGCATCTCGTACAATGCAATGTGTAAAATCTTGAACTTCATTTACACTTCTGAGCTGGAACTCAGTGTGAACAGTGTACAGGAAACCTTAGCTGCAGCCTGTCAGCTTCAGGTGAGGTACTGGGAGATGTGACAAAAAAGAAGCAAGAAACAAAAGCATCAATGAAAGAAAACATGGATATGTGGTTAGATGGAGGGTTAGGGGGTGAAAAAGAGCATGGGTCTGATGAGAAGAATTACTTTGGGATGCTGTATTCACTGGAACTAACTATGGAAGGTAGGAACAATGAATGATTGCATGCACATCTCATTTGTGCCAATGCTTTTATTACTTATAAAAATGTACCATTTTATCTAGAGGACTAATTTATGCAGCACTTACTTCCACTGATCTGCTTATGAAAGCTTCCCTAAAATAGAATACCTCTGGCCTATGATAAAGGACAGGGCTTGCTGCTCAGAAATTGTGTTGCTCACGCCTGCCAAGATCTTCCCCACATTGAGTCCACAGGCACATAACCTCCCCTGACCTCGTCACTACAGGAAATCCTACCACGATGGTTTCTGCACTAAGTGCAGAGTTCATGTGCCTTTAAGACAAGTTTTTACTCTCTAATTTACCCTGCAGCTAACCACCGCGCAAGGCTTTAGCACTAAATCCTAAACTTTCTGGGTGCTTGCTCTGGTTGGTTTCTATACACTTGGCACCATTTTGTTAGCAGAGGGGCTCTTAGACAGCAGTTAGTTCTTTATTTGCCAGTAGTCCCTCCTGCCAGATACAACTTCAAATTGTATTCAGAAGACAACACTAAATATTAATTTTCCTTTTGAATGGCTTCCTGTGCTCTTCAGTGATGCAGATAGATATTTTTACAGATACAGTCTTTGATACAGTATGCTGAAACCAGGACATATGTTTATAGTGCTCTGAAAGGCCAATTACAGAGTGGCTGTAAACCTGGCTTTTATCATGTCCTTCATGCCTTCCATTTACGTGACTGCCTCCCAGGCAGCGGGCACCATGGTGCCACGCTAACAAACCAGGCAGCCTGGCTGTCCAGTGTCCCATGTGTCTTGGAAGACACGCTGCTGCTACACCTGAAGCCAAACTCATAGACTTGCAGTATAGCATGGCTAGAGAATCTGTTTCATATTCATCTATATACCCACGTTGAGTTCTTTGTCTCTGGAGAAAGATGAATTGGGCGCAAGTGAACATGGTGATCAGACTGTGGGGAGAGCAGTTGTCTTGTGGACAGCTATCTTACAGTCATCCCAGGCTTCTGTGACCTGCGTGTTGAGTGTGAGGCAAGTGGTGTCTGAAATGAAAAATATCTCTCTCTTGCAGATTCCAGAAGTCATTAAGTTCTGTTGTGATTTTCTCATGTCCTGGGTGGATGAAGAGAACATCCTTGACGTATACAGACTAGCTGACCATTATGACTTGAGACATTTGAGTGATCAGCTGGACTCCTACATTTTGAAGAATTTTGCAGCTTTCTCAAGGACACAAGTGTACCGACAGCTGCCCTTGCAGAAGGTCTACTCCCTTCTCAGCAGCAACCGTTTGGAGGTTAACTATGAGTTTGAAGTTTATGATGGGGCACTTTTTTATCATTATTCTCCAGAGCAACTGGAGACAGATCAGGTCTCCCTGATGGAGCCCCTTAAGCTGCTTGAAACAGTTCGTTTTCCTCTCATGGAACCTCAGATCCTGCAAAGGCTTCATGACAAATTAAGTCCATGTCCTTTAAAAGATACAGTTGCAGATGCATTAATGTACCACAAGAATGAATGTCTTCAGCCAATGCGTCAGAGCTCCCAGACACAGCTGAGATCAGAGTTCCAGTGTGTGGTGGGATTTGGAGGGATGCATTCTACTCCATCCATTGTCCTCAGTGATCAAGCCAAGTATCTGAACCCCTTGTTGGGAGAGTGGAGGCACTTTACAGCTGCACTAGCCCCCAGAATGTCCAACCAGGGGATTGCTGTTCTCAATAATTTTGTGTATTTAATAGGCGGAGACAACAATGTAAGTGGTTTTCGAGCAGAGTCAAGGTGTTGGAGGTAAGATAAGGATAATCCTGCTATTACTTTTATTCCCACTCTGTTGCCATTTCCATTTCTGAGTCAGTGAGCCAGTAGTGCAGGCTGTATGCTTGCCAGCCAAAAATTAGGAACTGAGCAGGGTCCTCACTGAAAGAAAACAAGAAATAAAGAAATGAGCCTCGTAGTAACAAGAAGCTTCCAACAGTGCCTATGGGACAAAGCCAAGTCTGACAGGGTAGAAATAGATACTCATTCAAGAGCATTACATGTACTACTTTTTGTCCTGTTGGGAGGCACGAAGTATTAAAGGTGTGGGAAGCGCTAGAATCCTAGATTGTCTAAAAGCTCTTGAACTAGGATTTTCTAGAAGTCTTCTGTGTGTAGTTTTAGTCCCAATACAAAGGCATTTAGCTACCAAAAAGGATTTTAAAATAAAATGCTATTACTGGTTGTTTATCGAGAATTTGTGTGCACAGTAGCAGCATTCCAGTGTCCTCTTAAGTGCTTCTGTGCCAGGGAAAAGAGCAGGAGGAAGGATCAGTTTTAGATCATAATGCCCATTACATTGCAAAACCTGATATAAACCCTTCTATCTTTATAATGTGGTTATTTTTACTAGTTTTAGCTGAGTTGCCCTTATTTTATGTCACGCATAGTTTCACTTCACCACCAGTTTTCTCTGTAACTAAAATTTCCAGACCAGATAGATATTTTGATCTGAAAATTAATTGCGAGGTTCACGTTGAGCAGTAGATATTTAGGGGGAAAAAAAATCAAAGAACCCACCACATATTTATGCCCTTCTTGGCCTCTTGAAGATCCAGATTCAGTCTTTGTGCTATTTTTAGACTGTTCTACCTTGTAGAATGGCTTTGTGCAAGCAGAGATTTTGATATATAACCTGACAGCAGTGTATAAGATAATGGAAAACCTAGGCTTTTATAGCATGATTATATTAGCTAAAATACATCTTCTAAAAATAGAATAAAACAACTTTGCTGACAAGGCCAAATTTCACTCCACTTGCAGCTGAGCTCAATTTCAGCCAAAGACAGTACAGTAACCCACATCTGTGGTGCTGTCTGGTATTCCAGCAATGATTCTGTGGCTGTATGAATAACTTTCTTTGATCCCATTCTTTTACAAGGTATGACCCGCGACACAACAAATGGTTCCAGATCCAGTCCCTACAGCAAGAGCATGCTGACCTCAGTGTTTGTGTTGTGGACAACTATATATATGCCGTCGCAGGCCGAGATTACCATGAAGACCTGAGGGAAGTGGAGAGGTATGACCCTAAAAGCAACACTTGGGAATATGTGACACCTCTGAAGAAGGAGGTAAGGAGTGCATTAGCCACACACACTATTACAGTTCCCCAGTTACTGATTCAGTCTTTTTAGATGCTTTTCTCATGTGTAGCTTTACATTTACTGATATTCAGATGAGAAGCAGTAGCCTCTGTATATGGGATAAATTAATAACCAAAAAAGGAGAACAATAATATATGTAAACTCCATTTTGAAGTTAAATGTTTATTTTTCTTGTTGTTTTCCCTTGCACATTTATTATGTTAATCCTTAAAACCATTTAAAATTGAACACATACCCCCTGGGAACAGGAAGTTCCCATTCTTCCTAGGCAGGTAAACTATGAGCCACAGTGGTACAAGCTTCTCACTCACAGTCCTAACATGCTTTTACTCCTGATCAGAAGAGATAACGCCCCAGGAAGAAGGTGCGTCACTTTCTATAAACTACTTAGTTCCTGGACACAGAACTGAGATTGGGTAACAAGTTCTGGTGACAATAGCTTATGTGATGCTGAGTCACATCTCCGTCAGCTAATGTAAGACCATTACTCACTTGAAATATGGGAATGAATAGCTATCTTTTATCATCAGTACCATTTATCCTTCTAGAACAGCAATTGCCAAACTAGCAGTAATGACCTCAGGAACCAAGAAATCATGTAGTGACATGGGAATTGGGGCTATGAGTGGAAAAGTTTGTTCCAACTTCTAATATAGCTAAAACATTTTCAGGTTAAAAGTGTTGCAAAGAAGGAAGATAACTACGAACAACTGCTTGATGAATCTTTGTTAGGGAAGAAAACTAAAATCCTGAGTAATCTTTCAGGAAACTATGCTGTTTTCTACTACGCCTTTTAAAAGCTTTGGGGCTAGTGACCAGCACAAAATAATATTTGTGATTTCATAATGCCTCTCAACTGAGAATCTCAGGACACCTCAGAAACATAAATATTACTGCTGTTTTACAAAAGGAATGCAAAGGCAGAAGAGGATAAACAGTTTGTATGAGGTCACAAATAATAAATGTGTGTCAATGCCAGGAATATAAAAAGCCTTAAGATCCAACTGAGTATTGCTAAATAGGATATCTTGCATTCTTAATAACATTGCTTGTATAAGAAAAATCTCCAACAGAAAGACTTCCAAATAGACTAGGGAGAAAAGTAATAGTATGAATAATCTTCTAACAACAAAGAATATGAACCTACTGCAGTTCTGCAAGTTTTAGAAATTCTAGTGTATTTCGTTCAGAAATTCACACTTACAGCGTAATCACCTAGCAAGGGACTGTCTATAAGAAGTCCTTCCAGGTGTTGATACCTGCTTAACTCATGAAGAATGTCACTCCCATGATGTCTCTTCCATACTTTGAAACTGGGAGAAATAAATAAACACAGACCTCAACCTTTCTTTCCTATGTGGTGATCCAGGTATATGCACATGCTGGAGCAGCACTGGATGGGAAGATGTATATTACTTGTGGGAGGAGAGGAGAAGACTATTTGAAGGAGCTGCAATGTTACGACCCGAAGACTGACCGCTGGGACGTTTTAGCAGATGGTCCAGTGAGACGTGCTTGGCACGGGATGGCTGCCCTGCTAGGAAAACTCTATGTAATTGGAGGAAGCAACAATGATTCTGGCTACAGAAGGGATGTTCACCAGGTGAGAGTATGTCATACCTGTGTCCTTCTTGGAAGACTGTTTCTTATGGATGCTTGCACTCTGACGTAATGTCTTTCTCCTAGTAAGTATGCAAATAAAACTGCCCAGCAACAGCTATTGCACCAACTCTCCCCCACTCAGTGGCAGAACTTGCGGTGATTTATTTACTGCTGTCTGCCTAGAATGCACTGTCTAACCCACAAAGCATTAAAGCTCTAGCACTTGGAATTCTTACCAGTTTTAAAACATCTTTGATGGATAACATTCATTGGCATGCACATACCCAATAAGTAGCACATCAACTAAATTTACATTGTCTTCTCACGTGCATTTTTTTCTAAGTTGAGGACCTTTGAATTACCAATGTGTAATTGCAGGACAGAGTTGTTAAGGATATGTTGGATGGCAATTGTATAAGGCAATTATATGTACAGACCCTAATGATAAGCGGTGGCTGGAGAGGATTCTCTTGAGTCTTATTCCAGCTTCTAGAACTGCTAGAGACATGTAAAGAAGACACAAAAAGTAACTGCTGTTACAAAGCCAACGAAGATGGCAGAATTAAATCTAGCTGAAAAGTGTATCTATCTGAATGATAAAAAGGTGCTTAGAAATAAAAGCAGTTAGCCAAGTAGGTAGCCAATGAAATCTAAAACTTTCCAACATATGGAGCAGAGACAGCAGATTTGTCATATTTGTATGTTCCAGCACATATTTTCCTAATGCAAACAGATGCATTATGTCTGAGCTTATATTAGCATGTGTCCCCATCTCTTTCACTTCTGTATACATTTTTTGAATGACATACAGCCATTACCCCAGCAGCAGGGTCAGAAGTTGTAATTCAAAGCTATACGGCAACTATGCTCAGTTTTCTGCTGAGTACTGTACTTCTACTATATAGTGATGTGCTCCCTCCATTATCAACACCCTGCCAAAAGACTGATGATAGTGCATGGCTTCCTAAATAGTTTGCCATATGGCCAGGCTCTTTCACTAAGATACAAGTTCAATTTTGGCTAATCTCTTTCTTTTTTTTACAGGTTGCCTGCTATAGGCCAAGCACTGATCAGTGGACAAATGTATGTCCACTTCCTGCAGGACACGGAGAGCCAGGTATTGCGGTCTTAGACAACAGGATCTATGTCTTAGGAGGCAGATCCCACAACAGAGGAATCCGCATGGACTATGTCCACATTTATGATGCAGAGAGAGACTGTTGGGAGGAAGGACCCCAGTTGGAGGATGATATTTCTGGGATGGCTGCCTGCGTCCTCACTTTGCCCAGGGCTATTTTAATGGAAACTGAGAAATGGTTCTCAGAATGGCCTGCAGACCGCATGAAGTATCACCTTGACTTTCCATCAGAAATTATGAGTGTATCAGACTGGGAGGAATTTGACAATTCAAGTGAAGATTAGAAAACTTTAATATTTATTTTTTGCCAGTGGATGAGGAAATCAAGGCTTGGATAAAATATTTAGAGATTTTATATGTCTTTCTTATATACATAAATCAGTATTTAAAGGTTTGAAAAATCAGTGTTCTGCACAAAATGCATTTCACAGTCAATATCTGCCCATCTGCAAGTGTTCTGCACAAAATGGCACTTACAGTCAGTATCTGCCTACCTGCCAGAAAGCAGCATTTTTAAAGTAACCACAGAACTGCCATTTTCCCCCAGTTAAAGTATAGAGGTTCTTTTCCTTTGAAGGGGAGCTTTTTTCAACCTTCAGCATGGACAGAAAAAATGGCACAGAAGGCTCAGCTTGACTAGCTTCTTTCCTTACAGCTTTTAGCTTGAAATAGCTTTTTGAGATTTTTTTTGCTTTTCTTTTTGGTAATAAAACTTCCTAGCCAGCTTAACACAGGAAGGTAACACCTAGTGTCTCCCTCCTGTGCCAGGTGTCAGACAGCTTGATTGGTTTTTCAGCAAGATTGAACATACAGAAAAAGGAACAGTAGTTAGAAAGTCTGAACCTTCATCTCATCCGGGCATGCAGCCATCTTTGTAACTGAGTTAGAGTCTGTGAACTGACACCCACTCCTGAACTTCTATACTGCAGGTTCTGTCAACATCGTGGAAAGAAGATTTCTACAAAAAACCCTCTGTACAGAGTATGGCAATCTCATCATTCAACTGTCAGATACATTTATTCACAAGCATAAATTAATAAATATTTGTCAGAACTTTTTTCTTTTTAAATACTGTCTCTGTTTTATTAACCATGATGTGGAGTCTGAAAGTTAGTGAGTTTAATTAGATCCTATAGTAGTACATTTGTATCAGTGAAGTAACACCAGCTTGGGAGATGGGCAGTTTTTTTCATTCTTTTATTATATGTTTTAGAAGAGGATAAAGAGAGCAGAGATTGGTTTGCCACAGCGTAAGAAAAAAAGTAATAAGGAGATAACTAGCAGTATTGAAGATTGCACAGGTCCAAGACCCTGCAGTAGCTGAACTAATGCCAGGAACATAATACAGAATTACTACAGCTCAGAAAGATAAGGCATAGTAAATCCTTCCTTGTCGCCTTAAAATAATTGGCTTAACATTAGTTTAGAAGCTGATTTAAAGCCTGAACCAGTGTGATACCTGAATAGTATGGGATCCTTCCTTTTGGAGGGGCGGGAAGTAATCGGTGCCACCAGAAAATCATGACAAACTAGCAAAGCTTTTAAATCTTTTGGCAGTAAAGGGGTTGCAGGAGAAGGGCAAAACCAGTGACAATTGGAATGGCAAAATGCTAGTCAAGTATCATCACGTCATGACAAATGCTGTGCACGTTGACCTGCTGCTTTAGAGAAATTTAAGTTCCTGGATAGTTCCATTACTTAGAGATATTTTGTTTATGGAAACAAAGGTGATTTCAAAATGGACTTAGACAACTCTACATTAGTAGACCGGGCTTCTGGAAAAGATTCAAGAGTATTTGCACACTTCCTTTAATAAGCTCAACAGCTTTTTCTTGGTAATAGAGGCATTTGTGGGATTTTTTTCTCCAGCACTGTCAGTTTTCACCTCAATCTCTGAACCTTTGCCAATTGGTAAATAAAACAAAAGATGTGGTAACTGCAGGAAACCCTGTATATCAGCTTCTTCAGAAAATCTTTTTTATAATAAACCCCATACTGCACATGGAGTCTGGAAATACAGACTTTATTACACTGCAGTGTTGGAGACTGACGACCATTCCTATTTTGCCTACAGAGTTACTTCTAATGTGCAGGAATTAAATGTAGCCCTCAGATGTACGGCCAGATCTCTCTGACCTGGACATCACTAGAACCACTCCTTCCAGACTGCAAGTGTTGCAGTGGCAATTTGTTTTGTCTGCAAACAAAAAATGATTCAGACTTTTAGTGGTCCAGGTCATATTCTAGACCCAGCTGTTCTAACTAAACCCAGACATCTAACTCAAGCCTAATGCTTGCACTGCATTTTCCATTTTAACTAGCACTTCCCGACAGACCAGTGATACCCTATGTTATACAAATGAAAATGTTATTTAGCCTCTTTCATGATGCAAAAAAACCAATAATCATTCTTTTCCTTTTCCTATGTATACCACTAGAGGGTATTACTTACTATTACAAATAACCAACCTGATAGGCAAATTCTTAGATTACATTAGAGAATATAAGACATTCATGAGTGATTATTAAGCTAAAGAAACATCTTGAGAAAACTCATGGATTATTTTTTTCCAGCCTCTACCCTATCACTCCTTCTGTGGTTGAATACTGATTTTTAGATACTCAGGTGATCCGTTTTCCCATTTATCTGTATATGCAATTTTGTGATTGCATTATTTATTAAATTTTGCAATTGGATGCTGTGCAAAGCAAATGAATATAAGGCTTAGAATGCATTTACAAGGAAATTACTTTTCTTTAAAACAGATCATGTACCTTAGAGAGAAGTGCTGCATTATTTTTTCTATTTTTTTAGTTGCTGGTATAATACCCCTAAGTTACATGAACTAAACCTAAGGGGCAGGCATTATGTATTTTGATTTGATAAAAACAAAAATTCTGTTGCTTTCAACCCCAAAATTTCTTTTAATCTCAGCCTAGTATGACTGTTGAAAGTTATGGTATGCACTATCTTATTTGCATGTACTTTGTGTACGTAAAAAAATGGAGTTTAGCTTAGCTCAAACTATCCTAATCATTTAGCAGTAGTTCGTGTTGGTCCAGCAAGTACCTTTTCAAACTAGCACATAGGCTAAACAATAATAAAATTGCTTTGCTTTAAAATTGGCAATTTTATCTAACTCAGCAGATATGAAGAGCTTTGTTCTTCTTGTTTACTACAGTTACCTATATAAAGAAATTGCAGGAGAGATTACAGATTGATATGCAGAGCTATAATTATTATTGATCAGTTTTCCTATCAAGAATGATGCTTCAGGAACTTAGCCTTCAAGAGCCCACTTAAACTTTGTGTTATCTTAAGAAAAACATGTACTCATAGGGATTTTAGGCTGATTCCATATTTTTTTATTTATAAATTCTCTGATCTCCTAAATATGTCAGTCTTGTACCTTACAGTAAAAAGCATTCATTTTTTACAGGGAGTCCTCAGAGATAGCATAGCACAAGACACTGTGAACAGATGGACAATGAACTAAGAAAGCTTTATTTCTGGTCTGTAAGAGAATAGCTAAACAAAGCTTCCAGAACTGAGTGATGACAATACCAACACTTAAACTGCTGATACATTAGGAAGACCGGAAGAATAATAACCATGTTTCTTGATGATCTATTTTCCTATTTCCTACCAGCACAGAGGTAAAGCTGTACAGGCATATTTGCTAGATTTGTAATTAGTGGACTCGTATCCTGAAGTATTTCAGGCTTCCACATTTGGAAAAGTGATTAATTGCTTCAGTTTTTGTTTCATAACTGCTTTCACTACTGGATTTCTTCTCCAGCTGTCTACCTCCAAATCCAACATATCCTTTCCCATTTCCTCTTGGTTTAAATTAGGGTCGTTAATTTTGCATTGGAAGCATACCCAGTACTTGATTTGAAACAAATAAGGATTCTCATTCTATACCCTTGACAGAAATTTACTTCTCCTTACTTAGAGACCAGCTACAGGTACAATTTATTTAGCATTCAGCCCAACTGATAGGGTCAGAAGCTTCTGGCAAAAGAAAGAAGGAGCAGCTGGCCACAGAGAAAGAGGGACAGGACCTTCTCAAGGGAATATTCTGCCAACTGAGTTTTTATTTAATCAGCAGCTGATGCACTTCAAGAGCTCCCCACCTCCTCAGTTGTGCTACAACTATTTGGCCATGCTCTGAGGGTGAAAGCTGCCAAGAGTTAAGACAAAGAGCGTAAATGTATTGATATGTAATAAAAAGGTAAAATGGTTCCCCACATTTCTCCATTATTCCTAAACCAAATGCAGTTGCAGGGATGTAACACACCCAAGATGATTGTCGATAGTCTAGGAAGTTAAAGCCCAGTCTTACCAGATAACATTAATGATCTTGAACAAGTCACCTTTTTCTCACGTGTAAGTAGAAAGTGGGATCTTTTGCCTAGAAGATTTGGCCTAGTTCAACCACAGTTACTGAAACTGCAGGGGGAATTCTTTGAAGGATGCACACAGCCTGCACAACTGCGAGTCAGAATGGCTAATTGTGGCAATTCCTTCCCAACGGAAAACCTCTCCGTGCCTTAGAATCCTCTCTGGATGGGAAGGTGGCTGTGCTGGTTCTCCAGCATCAGTCCAGCCCCATGCAGTACTGCACAAAAAATGGTTTATAACTAAATAATATTATTCCTGACATGTTTCAATTCTTTTGAGATTTCAGTATTATTCATAACAAATGGAGGCAAAATCACTATGTATTTGACCTACTACATTTGATTTTTAATAGAGCGAAAAATATAATTCAGTAAAATGCAACAAAAGGAATTTTTATTTCCTTTTTATTGTACTATGTGTTACTAATTCTGCTGCTAACTTGTGGCTTTTGTAATTATTTTAAACTTAATTGAGCATGTTATTGCAAGTCCAAGTACTGTCTTTTAATCTCTATATTTTGGTCATGGCCAAGCAGAAAACAATCCAAACCCATTCAAATGACAGAAGAAAACATAATAACCTTCATAATCTATTGTAGCCTGTCTATATGTGTTTAAAACTGACTGTCATTGGCAGATACAAACACTTAAACCAGTAGGAATGGATCAAAGTTATAGCTATTAAGTAAGCTTGCCTAGCAATGGAAGAAAGATTTTTGCATAGATGTGAATTTTCAGATGGTACTATTCATCTCTGAGTCTACTGTTTTGCTAGTATTGCTGTACATGACTAAACAGCTGTTGTTTTCCACCCAGGAGATGGCTGTACTTCGGTGGCTGGTAAAGTGATACCTGTACACGTATTCAAGGCCTATTTTAAGATCCTTTCGTGTTAGTGATGTTATGAGACTTTCCTGGATGATTTTGTCTAAAACATAAGAATGACACTGGATAAGTCTTCCATTTCAGATGATCTGAACACTGCTAGATGTCTACAGAAACACAGCCCATATGTTCCAATCCAAACACCTCACTTGGCACTAGTTGCCAACGTAGGAAGAAGAACAAAGAGAAAAAAAATGACCATGTTGTGACTGGGCTTTCAGAAAAAGCAGAGCATGAAAGAAAGACAGCAAAGCTGGAATAAGACTGCACAAGAGTCCAGTTAGGCACTTAAAGACAGTCATCTTAAAATCTATTTCTCCATTTTAAATGTTATTTACTTTCAAGTGCTGCTTCATTTCACATTGCCAACCCTCAAAGCAAAATGAAAAAACAAAATCAAAAGCACAAATTAAACAAAGTCATGAGACTGAGCTAAACTCACACTATTTGCAAATGCAAAGGTTTCTCTAGCACGTCTGGGGAATTAGCGCAGTTATTTTGCCGCACCCTTGCCTATTGCAGCTGGATGTGCTGATGGCCACTGCCAGCCCTCCCAAAAGTGAGTCAGACCATGTAAAGGCCCTTGCTGCTCATCTGAGGTCAACGCACGCCAACCTCCCTCTCAAATTCAAAGAGCTCATGCTGCACCACATGCCAAGTGCTTGCCCAGCCCCTGCCCGTGAGGTCTGCTGAGTCCTTTCCGGGGTTTCCTTCCTCTTCAGCGCCCGCACCCTGAGACGGACGGGGCTTTGACCCCGTTATCTGGGAACAAGCCTATAAAGAGACAGGAAACTGTCTCTTAGAGCATGTAGGAAGTTATCTCCAGATCAGAGATTATCACAGTGGTCCATTTTGTTCCCTAAAAAAAAAGAAATCAACTAATAAAGGCAAGAAAACCTCAGAGAAGGCGATCTCTGCCTCCAAACCACCCGTGGTCAGGGTGCCTGGCTGTGGGGTATCCCACTGAGGAGGTGTAGAGAAGGCAGGGAGGCCCAAGGAAGACCAAGGCAGGGCAGGAGGGACCCTGGAGGGAAGGGAAGCATAGGGTGCCTCAGGGCGCCATGGCAAAGCAGGGGAAGCCAGGGGCTGGGCAGCACCGAGGAGGGAGGATGTGCTGAGAGAGGGATGGGGAGAGGATGGAGGAGGTACGTTGATGGGTTCCCCTCGGATGTCTTCAGTCCAAGGACTGGGCAGACTTTTGTGGGGGTAACCTGTGGTAAAGCGTGCCTGCAGCACGCCAGGGAAGCGGCGCCTGGGGAGGACGGCCCTGCTCTCTGAGGGGCTGCAGAAGGAGCGGGGGTCTCACACCCCGCCTAACTCAACACACCATCGGGGCCCTTCACGTTCATTCACCCCGGCCGGGGCTGCTCCCGTGCGCCGCCTGCGCTGGGGAACGTTTGAATGACTGTAGCCCGGAGGGACTGGGGAAGGAGGGCCCTCCTCCCCTCTGGACGCAAGGATGGTGCCCCA
>NW_010541664.1:0-352 GCF_000687285.1 Phaethon lepturus
GCAGCTTCGGTATCCCTGCCAGCAGTGCTGGGCATGACCCCGTCCTCGCCGCTGGTTTCAGGGCCGTGCCAGAGTGAGGCAGGAACTCAGGTGTCTTGGGGGACCAGGGATGTTTAGCAAGCTGGGGACAGAGATCAGGAGGTGCCTGTGCTCAAAGCACACTTATCCCCAGCAGCACCATCAGTGCTCGGCGGGATGAATCCAGACCAACACCACGGACCTGACCGCAGCCATATATTCACCCCAACCACAGGCCCCCAGCTACGAGCCCTTAAATCCCTCTCTCTCTCCGTGCCGTTGGGGAAGAAGCCTGGGAGAAGACATTTGGCTTTTCCAGCTCCACACAACCCCG
>NW_010541664.1:390-1572 GCF_000687285.1 Phaethon lepturus
GAGCTCTGGGGGTGTCTCGCAGCAAGGGCAATTCCTTGCATGCTTCTGCAGAAACAGCTCCATATGCCTGCCAAGGCTGGGAAAGGTTATTGCAGCCACAACCCCAAAATTACAGAGCAAACCTGCACTCTGGCCTTGCACTGAGCCCCGTGGGAGGTGCTGCCCTGCTCCTGACCCTCATTCAGTGGCAGTCAGGGATTTTAGCTTAACACCCAGGAGGGAGCATCTCCCTACCCTGCACCTCGAGCGAACAGCCTGCCCGCAGCAGGCACCGTGGGCAGGCCACCAAAAGCAGATTGGCCTTGGGCACCGGTGATGCCCCACACCTTGCTCTGCCCCGGCTGCCCCCCAGGGATGCTCAGCGCCGTCTGCGGGTGCGTCCCCATGCTCCTCCGGCCACCCCGGCTGAGAGCAAGCCGGGGCAATGGGTCTCGGGACGATGGGTCCTGGGGAGCTCACTCCAGCCCTGAGCTCATTCCTGTCAGAATCCATGGCATCGCCTGATATTTTGCTAAGGTTTATGAATTGCGTGAAGCAGGCATAGAAAATAATTTGCCTTGTTAATACCTAAAGCCAGCATTAAAAGAAAACAGCACTCCACCTCTCCCGCTTTCCTGGCCCGCTCAGCAGCTCTCTCTCAGGGAGGACATGTCGAGCCACGTCCATGTTGCCGCCTTTCGTGGCACTTTGGTTTTGGGAACAGCCACGGAGGGTCCCAAGAGCCATTGTAGAGCTCGTGTGAAGTGCTGCATCCAGCCCTGTGCTCGGCTGCCGGCGGAGCGGGGGGAGCACGGTGCAAGGCATGGCCAAGCCGGGGCATGCCGCAGGTGCGCTGCACGGAGCCCCTTCCTGCTCGCCTCCGTTTCTGCCACCGCACGTTACTCAGCCGCTCGGCCAGGAAGTGAATCCCCGCTGGGATGGGCAGGAAACAGTGAAGCAAGTGGCGTGCAATGGCCCTCGCACCCTCCGGTGTAGGCACCACGGCCATCACCGGCTCCGGGTGAGGGTGGAGGAGAGGAGTGTCAGGCAGGGCTGAGGACTAGGTGTTCCTGCCCAAAGGAGATTCCTCCCCGTGGTCCCCTCTGCCCATAAGACCTGCCTGGTGTCCCGCGGGCGATGTCCTTTCTCGGTACCCATGCCAGCCCTGCATGGCGTGGCTGAGCACACGTGCCGTCTGAGGGA
>NW_010541664.1:1901-2174 GCF_000687285.1 Phaethon lepturus
CGGCCCCCGTGCGGCTGCCGCAGGGGGGTCAGGCCAGGGCCTGTGAATCGGCATCGCTTTTGTGAGCGATGCTGCTCTGGCCAAGGAGCCGGGGCTGTCCGGCTCAAGGATGGGGTGTCCATGCTACAGCCAGGCCGCTGGCACGGCCCTTTGGCCTTTGCTGGGAAGCCCAATTTCACACAGGCACGGAGCAGTCTGGCGTTGATGGCTTGCGGCGTTAAGGGATGACCGTCCCCAGGGCCGCAGGTTCCCTGGCAGGAAGATGCTGCCGTG
>NW_010541665.1:0-609 GCF_000687285.1 Phaethon lepturus
CACATGCAGGCAGGGTGCAGCCAGCACGTGGGCAGGTTGCGGGCGGAGCACAGGTCAGGTAACATGATTGGTTGAGAGGACAGAGGTCACACCACGATTAGCCAAGGCGGGACAAGCCAGGCTTGTGATTGGTGGAGAGAAAGCAGGCTGTGCCATGATTGGCACAGCAAAGTGGGGGCCAAATTCCGTGGCTGTGATTGGCTGAGAGGCTCCGGGTCATGCTACTATTCGCCAGGCAGATTTGGGATTAGGAGGAGGTACGCTGTGATTGGCCGAGCAGAATCGGAGCAGTCTGAGATTGTCTGCACAGGTGCAGGCCAAATATGATTGGCCAAGCAGAATCGTGCCAGGTCTCTGATTGGTTCAGAGGATCTGTGCTGGGCTCCGATTGGTTGAGAACCAGCCGGTGATTGGCTGCAGCTTACCGTGATGGAAATGCGGACGTGTTTGGCCTTGCGATAGGCCATGCCCTGGGCCTGGCACCATGCGGGGAGAGACAGCAGTGTTAGGGCATGGCGTGGTGGTGCCATGGGCAGGGCCGGGCAGGGCCGGGGTGGGCCGGGCAGGGAGGCCAGGGGTGGGAAAGGGATGGGGAGGGACAGGCAGGGC
>NW_010541666.1:0-1021 GCF_000687285.1 Phaethon lepturus
TCCGCTCCGTCGGAGGTGCTGCCAGGTGGCGGGAGTTATCCGGCTTCCCGCGGGGGTGCGCGGGCTGGAGCAAGGGGATTGCGAGGAGGCGGGAGGCCTGCCGCCTCCTCCCCAGCACTTTCTAGCACCCGAATGCCAGGCGGCTCCGTTTCCCGCGGCGTGTCGGGAGGGGTGCCCAGCTCCCCGGGCTCAGGGTGCCCAGAAGCCACCGGTGGCGTGGAGGTGCTGGAGCAGGGCTCTGCCTCGTCCTCCTACGAGAGCACGGGCCGCAGGGGCAGCTGGAGGCGTGCGTGTGGCCTTCTGCAGGCGCCAGGGCAGTGATGGGGTACCCCCTTCCTGGCTGTCCCGCTAACCCATCTCCCTGTCACAGCCTCGGTGGGCCCCAGGCGGTGTATGTCCACCATGATGCATGCGAGGAGGAATCTGGTTTGAGGGGCTTGCATGGTCTGAATTAGATCAGTGCTGCTGAGCACTGCTCTCACCTGAGATGGCTTTCCCCATCCTGGGGCAGGACACGGCTGCGCAGAGAAAGTGGGGCGTGGGGCAGGGAGCTCCACCACTGCCCCCCAGGTCACCTTGGCACTCTCCTGGGTGGTGACGTTCTCACTGTTGGTCCAGTGTCGTGGAGTCGCTGTCATGGATTGTGGTAGATTGAGCTGAAAGAACAGAGACGAACACGCTTGGCTCCTGGCTTGGGGCTTGTTTGGGTTTTTTTCCTCATTTCCCTGTTCCAGAGCAATTTGGGTGGGATGACTTTTCCTCCTTGTTGGCAGCCAGACTGGTAGAGAGACGTGGCTTGCTTCTGGGGAAGAGCAATTTGAAAACATTCGCATCTTTCTCTTCTCTGATGACAACCAGTGAGCTGTGTGCTGCCTTCCACCTTCCCGTGCCTCAGTTTCCCCATGTCTGCAAGGGAAGCGTGGAGGAGAGAAAAGCGGCTTTGCAACCAGGGTGGGCTGGGGTGTGTGTTCTCATGCATGAGAGCCTTTTGGGCATGAGACTGCCTCGAGGTGAAGAGCGG
>NW_010541666.1:1041-1944 GCF_000687285.1 Phaethon lepturus
CGGTTCTGGGTCAGTCCCAAGGGAGGCTGAGCCTGTGGCCCATCTCTGGGTGGAGGCAGGTGCTAAGGGCAGAGGAGGGCTGGCACTGCCGCAGTTCTGGGCAGAGACCCGGCCAGGTGCTTCCCTCTGCTTAGCAGCCCTCCATACTCATCCATGCCCCTGTGTGAGCTGCTGGCATCCCTGCCGTCCTGCAGCGAGGAGTTCACGCCACACCCGAGCAGCAAACAAAACACCATCTTTTTTATTTTCTTTTTTTTATAATCTTTTTTTTTTTCCAAGAAGGGACTGCTCCGATGTCCCCTCCGCTCATCTCCCGCCCAGACAGTGCCCTCTCCCTGTGCCTTTGAGCACCGGCATGTGGCTGAGCCCGCAGCCTCCCGCTCGCTGTCTGCTCACTGAGGATCTGCTGCCGCGCTTCCCCCCAATGCTGAACTTTCCCTCACGTTTGCTGACACGCTGTCTGCCTGCTCCCGGTGCAGAGCCGGAGCTGTGTCTGTAAACAGCTGCCAGCTGCAGCTGGGGTGCCCCAGTGCAGGGCTGCAGTGAGGTGGGGAGTGGACTCTGGGGGCTATGGTGGGATGAGGAGCGGGATCCGGGGCTGCGCGCACCCGGAAGTGGCTGGGGCTTGGTGAGGGCATTGAAAAAGTGCGATGCTGCTGCAGGAGCCCCTCCGGGGCATGCTGGCGTGGGTCCTTCTCCAGTAGCATGGCCACTCTCCTGGTTTGGCAGTTCAGTGTGCCGACTGCCCGCTTGATTGGCATGGCAACAGCCACCGTTGTGCTGCAGCACCACTTGCGAGCCCCAACCTCAGCATCATTGCAGGCAGTCGCTGTGGGATCCACCCGTGAAGGGGGCACAGGGTGCTGCTGGCTGGGTGCTCCCGGCGGGGGAGGACAGCGCCGG
>NW_010541666.1:2058-8089 GCF_000687285.1 Phaethon lepturus
CGTCCCAGTGCTGCTGGCTGCCAGCAGCTGACTCGGCTTCCCGGGAGGCTTTCCCAGTGTAGGGGAATTGGGATTGCTTGTTAAGGAAGGGCCTGTGGAGCAGATGCAAAACTGCATCCTCTTTGTACAGTGGCGGACGGGGGGAGCACACTGGGGATTGCAACTGAAACAGGCTCAGGCTCCGTCCCTCTCTGTGTAAGACAAGGAGCAGGGTGCTGGAGGTAAGGCCAGGGAAGGGAAGAGGTGCCACCCGACGAGTTAGGGTGGACACGGACCTGTTGGCCTCAAGCTTCCTGAGGCAGGAGGGTGGCCTGATGCTGGCAGTGAACAACGGCGTGCTTGTAGCAAGCTCTGGGGCTCATTTCTGTCTTGAAGTAAGCTGGTTCAGGCTTTGAACTGAAGCCTAAAAGCATAGGGCCCAGTCTAGCATGGGAGAAGTCCCCAAGTGGGAAGCAGGCGGCAGATAAGGCGCTGTTTGCACCAGCCGCCCTCATGTTTTTGCTTCACCACCTGAGCTCGTGGGAGATGACCTGTGTGCTGGGGGTGAGTGGGAAGCAGGGTTCTGGGACTTGCCTGCAGGTCTGCAGAGCTGGGATTTTGCCTCCAATTGCGGCGCTGTGATACCAGGAAGAGGCTTTCATGGTTTGCTTGGCAGCTGCTCCCTGCCACTGCGGGACAAAGCCTCAAATCCTCAGCTCTGCCTCTAGCACGGGTCCTTCCCCACTCCCACTGAAATCAGCAGCAAGCCTTTCTCCTGATTCGTACCTGTGAGTTCAGTGTCATTTGCCAGGGCAGCTCCAGCCTACAGGCACCACGTTTCTGTAGTGAAAATGGTGTTTATATAATGATCAGGTTGGCTTCTGCCTTGAGGAGCCTCTAGCCTGGCTGGAACAAAGCTCAGATATTTGGGCATCTTCCACTGAATGAGCCCCTCACCACCGCTGGGCCCTGGGGCAGCAGGACTGTTCCTGCCATGGGGCAAAAAGCTGCCTGAATCTCCAAGGGCTTTGATGCTTTTTGATGACACCTTCCCCTCCCAAGGCTCGGCTGTGGCATCACTGGGTGATGTCTCAGAGCCTGTGAGGGCAGGAGAGAGGTGAGCTGATGTAATATGGGACCTTTTGCTCCATGGCAGAGCAGAGCTTGCTTGGACGTGCTCCTTCCTATCCAGCACCTATCCGCAGCACCGGTGCTGTTGGGTTGCTCTGGCTTTGAAATTAGGGAACAGAGGCATGGGTCCACATCAGCCAGGCAGGAAGGCTTGGGAACGTGGAAGGAAATGTGGCATCATCCTCAAGTTGTGCAGCTCAGGGAAGTGGTGGCCTTGGGCACTGCAGGCTGGAGGATGCCCCTGGATTGTTGAAGGACACATCTTTTTCCAGCTGATCCAGCCTACCTGCAACAGTCTTTCTTCTTCTGTGGCTCCTGCTGGGAGTCTGTTCAGATCCTTGCTGCTTGGAGGGCTGGAATTCTCTGATCTGGCTGAATATTAACTCTTGGCCATGCAGTGGCAGCCTGTTGGTGTGGCAGTACTGTCCTTTGGGTTTAGCAAAGCTTTCCCTTCTGTCATTCTCCCTCGAATGCTTGTAAGGGATGGCTCTCTGCCACGGAGAGGGGAGGGATGGCTCCTTCACAGCCTTCCCCTGTAAGGCGGGGTGAGCTCTGCTCATCCTCTGCTCTGACCTGTTCTGGTGGGAGTTATCCTTTCCTGAAAAATGGAGGGCTAGAGGTGGGTTGGGGGGGGCCTACATGCACCACAGCAGAGACTTTTCCTGTAGCCAGGACAGAGACATGGTGGCTGGGAGCCGCCTTTGAGGGTTTTGCAGCCAACAAGCCCCTTTGACCCACTCAAAGTGATGATCAAAACATGAGGGCTGGGTGTGGGATGGTAGAGGAGCCTCAAATCCAGCACAGCCACGGCTGGACTCAGGGAACACAATGTCTGGTTTTAATTTGTGCATGGCACAGTGAGTGCTTGCATGCGTTCACAGATGGACCTTTTCTTCCCCAAGGGTGCACGGATCCTCAGCTGTGTAAAAATCAGCATGTCTCTGCCTAGCTGTACCTTCCAGTCCCTGCTGGCTTTGAAGAGACTCGAGCCTCTGGTCTCAGGTCATGGAGGTGCTTGGCAGTGGAGTTGCATCCCCCCTAGAAGACGGGTCCCTGCACAGCCCCGTCCTGTTGTAAAGTGGAGACAGACGGCACAGTCCCCCCCCGGCCCAATCCATCCCACCTGCACCACCTGAGCACGCAGGACTGGTGCCCAGTGACGCTGGGAACACTTCCGAGCTCCCTTGCTGTTCTCTCTCTCTCTTTTTTAAATTAATCAGGAGCTGGCCTCAGCAGTCAGTCAATAGTGAGATTTATCTCTTAAATAGCATTATTGATTGCTTAGGAAGCCTGGTTTTATATTGATAGATACATACACATGCAGACGAGCCCTGTGCCGAGTCCCGGTGGTGAAAGGCACAGTGCAACGTGCGGACATGGCTTGTTGCAGGTGGGGACATGTGTGTGTGTCCACATGAAGGAGATGCAGCTCCCTACCGGAGAGCAAGGTGAGGAACCCTGGGGTCTTTGAGTATGAACCCTTTCGCGTCTATCCAGCATTATTGTGCTGCCTTGACCACTCTTGAGCTTCTGCCTCTTTCTTCCTAATATGTGACACTGCGATGCGAACACCTCTGCCAGCTTGCGTTGCCTCTTTGTTTACAGGTAGGATGCTGTATCTTTCCTTAGGAGAAGGAAGACACGTGCAGATGTCTGCCCACAAATTGCGTGGTCTTCTCAAAGGTCGCTGACCCTGCAGGGATTCTTCACGTGGGAGACTGGTTAGATGTGCAAAACAAAGTCTGCTGTGGCATTGCCCAGAGGGGCTGGTTGGAGAGGAGGATGGATGAGGCAGGCTGGACCTGTCCTGCTGGGGAGGGTTTTTCTGCCGCTCCCTGGGCTGGCGGTGTGGGCTGTGAGCTGACGCGTCGGGAAGCACGGTGGGCCCTGGCTCGGCTCCGAGCAGGTGGAGCCATGGGAGTGTGACAGGGGAGACTGCTCGCTGCCGTGTCTGCTCAGGGAGAGGCAAGGTGTGCTGCCGCTCTCGAGCCGTCTCCCTCCAGGTAACGGGGAGCGGGTGGAAGAGGGCTCCTGTGGGCTGTGGGGGCTTTGCTGGCTTCACCTCCTGGGGGCTGAGAGTGGCTCTTGTCCCTCGGAGGTGGCAGAGTGCTTGCAGCAGCCGGAGTCGTGGCACTCTGCTCGAGGTTCCCGTTGCCTAGCTGCCTGCACTGCGCACGCCTTTGTAGCACAGGCAGCACGGTGTGGAGGCAGCCCCTAACGTGGGGCGAGTGAGTGTTGGTAGCACTGTAGGAGAGGGGCTTGGGGACTGGAGCTAAATGTGAACCAAGCTGTTGTCCTTTTAGTTTTGGGCAGTGCCACTAGACTCTCCCTGAAGCAGCACCGTGCGCTGGGAGTCTGGCTGCTCTGTCCTCCAGGGTCATGGAGCGCAGCCAAGGTGCGGTGATGCTTGTGAGAGGAATTGTGAAACCTCTTGCCAGGTTTGCTGTAGCAAAGTTCAGGATGTGGCCACTTTGCATTGGTGCCGCAGAGCCCCAGTCCCCAGCCTTGCCTGGGGCTGGGAGAAAAAGCAAGCCTTGCTTGCCTCGCCACGTGTGCTAACTCACGCTCGCTCCGTGCGGGATGACATCCTGCCCCATGCCCCATACCCTGCATCCAGCCTTGCTTCAGACCACGCTGCCTGATGCTCAGCTGTCTCCTGGGATTAGCCAAGGCTGAGGAAAGCGTCAGCTGCGTTGGCACAGGCAGCCGGCACGGCGCAGATGATCCATAGGGCAGGATCGCTGAAGCGTGGCGGACAGGAGCTTGGAAGACCTGTGTGTGTATGTCACTGTTGAGCTAATCAATGGGCATGGGAAGTTCTTGGGTGCTGTCATGCCTATGCATACATGCATGTACATGTGTGTGTATGTGTACATCTATGTAGCACTACAGCATCTTGCTACTGTTTGGACTCCATAAGCGTTTTTCCAGACAATGCCTGCCCTCAGCGAGCGCCCGCTTGCCTGATCTTAGCAAGCCAATCTATGCGGAGATCTCGGGAAAGAACAGTTGGGGTTTTATGATGCTGGCATAATTTACACCTAAAATAGCACACCAGAAATACGTCCAATTCAATCTCCTTTGTAATCTTGTTTTCATTTAAGCCTCCAGGGTGGTGATGGGGGGAGTAAGGAAAGGAAACTGGAAAGGGAGTTTATGACCCGTGCCAGGGAGATTTGCGTGATGCTCTGTACCAAATGACCTCAATTTGCAGAGGTTGAAGCCGGCTGTGGTGCTCCCCAGCTTGAAGGGGTGTCTCCTGCCTGTGCTGGGCACCTTGGCTGTAAATCCTTTTGCAGATGGCTGAGTGGTGTGCTCGGGACCATCCATGCCGTGGGGCCGCCCCAGTGCCTGCTCCCGCAGCTGGGCAGAGAGAGCGATGGCGATGCCTCCATGACCATCGTGTTTGTGTTGGCCTGGCCTGCACACTGGGAAAAGGAATGGAATTATCTCGCTGCCGCTACCTTTGCGGGTTGTGTTTAGTTTTCAAACCACATATTGTCCCAGATCCCCTGCCAATAGCAGGGAGCGAACTAATAATGCAGCTGCTATTAATAAAGCAGTGTTGTTACATATTCATATCAATCAGACTTCTAATTCCACAACGTTTAAAAAAAAAAAAGACAGTGCTTCACCGGGGCGATGGAGGAAGGTCTCAGGTGAGGTGGTGTTGGAGATGCATTTCACCAGCGTTGTCAGAACCTGCTCCCCTCATGTTTCTTCTCTTGGGGATTCCTGCACTGAGCTGGTCCTGGGGTCCTCGCCCATCTCCCCCTTGGCCTCTCTTTTCCCCAGCAGTGCCAAGCTAAAAGATGGGATCCCAAAGGTGATTGCAGGATCCCCGGAGCACTTGCCACCATGGGGAAACGGGAACGGTGTGAGACAGGAGAGCACTGAATTCAGGTGGGTGGGCTGGCAGTAACGGTTTGGTGCTCTTCTCCATTTTATATAGAAAATTTCACATATTATGTAAATTGAAAAGCAAAGTATGAAAAATCTGGGTATAAATCTGGGAAGTATATGTGTTTGTGCAGCCATTAGAGAGGAAAGTATACCACAGAATCCTGGCCAATGGATAAATATACTTACACTGCCATTCCTGCAATAAATATGTTTTTTGTCATTGCTACAGTACAAAAAAAAAGTACTGTCTCCAAAACTGTAGCAGCATTTTATGGTAAACCATAAATTGGAAGAGATGCCTAATTATTCATAGAGTATTACAGAGGTGTCAGTAAATGACTTCACTGTTAAGGTCGCACCGAGACTTGCCTGTAAAACAAAACTCTCTCTCTCACTCCTTAATGATTGAATTCAACGTCCAGATTTGGCCAAAAAAAATCTCGTGAGGCCGAGCACGTTTTCCATGAATGTTGGTCTGGAAACTCGCCCTTACCCTCTGTCCGGGAACATTTTGAAATGCAACAGTGGGATTTCAGAGTCCTCCGACAAGCCCCGTGGTCCCTGAGCCTTTCCTGGCTCTCTCGTCCCTGGCACATGCCGGAGCTGCTCCTGTCTCATCTCTGCTTCCTCTGGCTCCCGGCACATGCCAGGGAAGGGAGCATGGTTGTCCCACTGGGTTCCCGGCGCTGGCAGCCCTGGGAAGCAGGCTGGCGTCGAGCCCTCCCGACAGCGGCTTTTGGTCGCTGCAGCAAACAGTTTCCAAGCAACTCGGAGGCTGCTGGTCTAACAGGACTCTTGGTAGAGGCGTGTAATATTAACTGGAGTTATTAAAAGGAGCAACGCTAAAAAGGGTGCGGGAAGGGCAGCCGATGTGGTGGAGCCAATATCCTTCTGCCATCACTCATATCATAAGTGCTTTAACAAACTTGGAGGCATGTCTCAGCTGAAATGCCTACAGAGCCCGGCAAGGCTGCAGGCAGCCCTGGTTCCCAGCCCGCGCCGAGGAGTGCCCCGGGCG
>NW_010541666.1:8120-12611 GCF_000687285.1 Phaethon lepturus
AGGGGTGCCGCGGGCGGGCTGGGTGCAGGGCACCACCGTCCTGCCAGCTCGTCAGCCGGGTGCTGGCGCAGATGCAGAGCATGGAAAAGATGTGGTCCCTGCCCCAAAAAACTTGTGTCTCGGGCCTCCCGCCGGCTTTGGGACCTTTTTTGAGCAGATCTGTTCCCCGGCGTTGCCTGGCCGTGGGTGGATCCCGTGGGCCATCTCCCCATGCAGATATCCAGCCTCTGTCCGTGCCCTGCCATGCGTTTCCTCCCTGCAGGCTTAACTGCTTCCTTCAGGTCATATTTCCTTGCTCTGTCTCCCTTTATGTTTTTGATGCTCACTTGCATCCTGCGCCCGCTTCTGTTGCTGTCTGCAACCGCCTTTGAGCACCCATACCCCTCTTCATCTTCGTTGTTGCTGGCTCCCGTTGGCTCTGGGCTGCAGCGGGAGGGCTTGCCTGTGCGAAGACTGTGGACTGGTCTGAGAATTACCACGCAACGCTGCGTCGGGGTGGAGAGCGCGGCGGGAAGGCACTGTCCACAGGCACTTGAAGCAATCTGTCCTTCCGTGGGGAGCGATTTGGAGGTTGCTCCCTCCTTTCCTCCTTTCCTTCCAGCACAAGCTGGAAATGCTCCTCCTGCTGCTGCCCGTGGTCCAGGGAGGCTGATGTGGTGCTGGTGGGAGGTGGCCCAGGAGGTCAGTAGGGGTGTGCTGCCATCAGCGTGTACAACCAGCCTACCTTGGCTGTCACATCCCTTCTCCCCGCTGCTGGGGTTGGACCCAGGTCTTCTGAACTCCCAGGAGCATGAGCCTGAGGGAGGAGAGACCCCATGGCAGGGCTCACCAGGATGTGAGCTCTAATCCCCAAAGCTAAGCCCTTTCTTTGGCTGAGTGAGTGAGTGTGGCTGGGAGGTGACAGGCAGCTGGGAACAAGTCCACCTTGTCTGCACCAGAGCCTGGAGCTCCAATCCCACGAGACAGACCTGCACGCTCCTCCATAAGCCACCTCTGGTGTGAAGCCACGCAGTGCCAGTGTGCCGGAGCAGAGCCCTGCTCTCAGAGCACCGGCAATTCTGCGAGCGGATCTGCCACCCTTCCTGCCTCTGGCCACCCACAGTTTCCGTGTTAAGGCTCCGTGTTAAGATAAAGGCTCAGCAACTCCATCTCTTGGTTTAGATGCGGGGGTGCCACAGCAGCAGGGCTGGGGTGCTGGGGTGTCCTGGCAGGGTTGCCAGGGGGAAGGAAGGTGCTGGAGCAGCCTGCAGGATGCTGAAGCAGGCAGGGGTGGGGTGCTGGATGGGAGGGAGGAGAGACCAGGCGCTGCCACCCGGTCACTTGGTCCCCAGCATCACGTAGCAGTCGAAGCCAGGCTTGTTCCATCTGAAGTGGGTAGAAACTGAGGTTAGTCCTGCTGGGTGGACTGGCACCTCCAGCAAGCCCCTTGCTCCCCCAGCAGAGCACAGGATGCAAATATATTAACAACAAAAAGAGAGGCAAGGAGAATCTCCATCCCCTACTGGATATGGCGGGGAACATTGTCCTTTCCAACCTAGTGATTCTGTGATTCTGGGAAGTCAGTGTGAGGCAAGACTGTGCAGCCAGACAGGCATGGCCATCCAAGGAGGCTGGGTCTCACCTCCATGAGCAGCAGAGCTACCCAAAGAGAGTTAGAGCTAATTGCGAGGAAGTCAGGAGCTGTGTCAGTAGCAGGTGCCATTATTGGTGTCACAGGGGATCTGTAAAGTGCCTACACCATTTGCTGTGGTTATACATAGCAGGAGGCATCTGGCTTTTCTCACCTTGTCCACAGATTTAACCTTCTGTCTCTCCTGAGCTCAGGACAGGGGCGTAATAAGGAGGAGGTGGTTTTTTGCTGATCAAAAGTAAATCCAACATATATGTTGTTGTGAGCAAACACTGGCATTGCAGGAGCGCCAAGAGGCCAAACACAGCTTTCTGTGGTGGAGGAGACCTGCCCAAGGGCAAGGCAAGGTTGGGAAGGGGCTGGGCAGCCGGGCAGGGGCTTGTGGAGCAGCTGGGGGTGAGATCCATCTCTCCCTGGGCATGGGAAGAAGCTTCTGGAATTTGGAAGTATCATTGAGGCACTCACATCCAGAGATGGATTTGAAGAGGCAGTTACTGTCATGGTCCAAGCGGGCAAAGTCCTGGTCCTCAGGCAAGCTTTTCACCCTGGAAATGGAAAAGGCTCATCTGACTTTGCAGCTCTTCCCAATGCTGGTTTGGGTTGGGCTCTGTCCTGCTGCCTAAGCCTCCGGGGCAGCCATCTGCACCAGGGTAGCAGCCGGAGGAGCCACGTACCTCCTGGGCAAGCGATGCCACTGGTCTACATGTGGCACCACCTACGTGTGCGATAGCTGCGCCAGGCTGTTCGCAAACAGGCTGTGCTGGAAAGGTGCCCAAAGAGGGGCTGTGACAAGAGGAGGGAGGGCAGAGTCTTCCCGCAGGACCAGGAGCATGAAGGGCTGCCTTGCAGCACGGGGTCCCACGTGCTGGGACAGCCAGGCCACCAAGAGCGGCCAAGCCGGGGGCTGGCCGTTTGCTGAGGTCCAGCATCTCCTCCAGTGCTCCAGGGTGAGTGGGGACCCAGATTCCACTTTGTGGACTTTGCAAAATTGGGGTCCCCACCCGCCTTGGAGCACCGGAGAAGATGCTTCACTATCGCTGGCCAGACAGTGCTGGGAGTGGGAGGGTGTCACCAGTGCGACCCAACAGCGACACTTGTACTGGGGACTTGCTCCTGCCACTGGCTGTGGGAGGGGATGCTGGTCTGCTGGACCAGTGCGGCAGTGCCTGTGCTGCTACCGTAAATCTGCCTGGCATCAGTGTATGGGGACGATGCAAAGAGCATTCCCGCCGACTTACGGCTTCTCTGCTCCATGGGGATAGGAAATGGCATCGCATGGCTGGCTCTGCTGGCATTTACTGCGTCATGAGTTGTCCTTCCTCCCTGTGCAACGTCAGTAGGACTCTGCGAGTGACTACCACCAGGCAGACGAGCGTGGGCAGGGCAGGGACCGGTGTGCTGGGAGCTCAGACCCGTGTGAGCGTCCAGTGGCTGCAGTGACATTGTGAGACGTGCTTGTTCCTGCTCTGAGATGCTGCGCGGTCATGGCACGGCAGTATGCTATCAGCCGTCCCTGTTAGACCCACCTCGCACTGGGGAAAGTCTCGTGGCCAGGTGTGAAACGGTGCCACCGCTGCTGTGCTGCCTGACGGCCCGCGTCCCACGTGCGTCACCTTCCCTCCTTCCCACTTGATCCTTTCAAAGCTGCCTTGCTTGCCAGGCTGAAACGGCTGTCAGGAGCCACCGCCACCACCAAGGATTGCACCGCGCTTGTGGTGCGCTCTGCTCCAGCAGCAGGGTAGCCGTGCTCACCCTTGTGGCTCTGGCACTGAGTACGCAGCCTGCTGAAGGGCTTGGGGTGGCAAAACTGGTCCACCCTGGTGGCAGATGAGGCTGGAAGAAACCCAGGGCAGAGGAGCACGGCCAGGGCTGTGCAACAGCGGGTGACACGCTGAGCCCTGCTCCTCTCGAGCTGTTAACGTCAGGCCGTGTAAACACCATTGCCTCCACACCGGGGAGCATGTGCTGAGGCAGGGTGGTCCCTGCCTGTTGAATCAAGACTCACGGGTCCCCCTGTAGCCCTCCCCTAACCAGCCCATCCTGAGCAGCCATATAGGTTTTTTCCCAACCCCGCGCTCTTGTTGCCTCTCTCAACACCTCCACTCCACATGAAGCCGACTCTGGCAAGTCCGACCCATCACACCGCAGCAGCGAACGCCGGCTGCCCAGGAGCGTTCACGGGGGGAATGGGAAGCGGTGTCCCGCTGCGTGCCCAGCTCGCAGCTTCCCAGCAGCAGCACCTTAACCTCTTCTCTGTCTCCGTACACTGGGTCTCAATGGCCAAGTGCCTTCTCCTTCTGTGCCTCAGTTTCCTCATTCTTCCAAGGAGAGCAATAGTAATGGCTCTGAAGTGCCTTGGGAGGAAAGGGGAACACTGAGTGCTGCCTCTGAACCTGCTGTGATGATCAGTGGGCTGTGGTGGCCTCCTAAAGTCCCTCTGCCCAAGGAGGCCCCTCTCTGCATCTCGGCACTTTGAACAGATGTGATGCAGCTCTTGGCTAAACGAATTTTCCTTCTCCGCAGATCTTTTCTTTCCTACTCAGCATACAGGGAGCATCCTTTTTGTAACCAAGGTATTTGCATAATCTGTATTTTGTGGTAATTGCTCCCTTTCAGAAGAGTTGCTTATCATCCCATCGTTTTTGGGGGATCTTGTGCTACCTTTGAGGCCAGGTGAGAAGATGGTTCCCAAAGGGTGGTGGCTGGGCTGCTGCTCTGTGGCTTTGGGCGATGCCTGCCCCAGGGCAAGGAGGCTCAGGGGAGCCTTTTGCCCACGGGCTCTTGCACCATTAGTGATCTCTGCTGCAAGTCTCTTCCTCACCCTGTGCCTCAGTTTCCCCTTAGGCCCGGAGCCCCCGAGC
>NW_010541666.1:12720-13287 GCF_000687285.1 Phaethon lepturus
AAGGGCTCCCCCCCCCGTGGCGTTGGCATGGAAGACCAGCTGCTGGAAAATGCTTCGCGGCGCTTTAGCAGCTGCTGGAGCAGCGGAGCGGGGCAGGAGGCGTGGGGCTGTCACCCAGCCATGGGAGATGCTGCTCCCTGGGGACACCCTAGCTTCCTGCCTGTGCCACCGTGGCATGGCACCCGGGGGAGCGGGGGGACTCGGGGCGAGCAGTGGCCAGAGGATGACTCTGAATGGCAACGGCTGAACGGGGAGCCCAAGTCCTTGTCCCCGGAGGCTGGGTAGGGCGAGCGTGCCCCCCGCCCGCCAAGGAGAGCAGGGAAGCAGCTGGCTGGGGGGCAGGATGCCCATGCCTGGGGTACCACACCTGGCAGCCTGTGTTGGAGTGGAAAGCAGCAAAACCTGGTCTTGCCCAGCATTGGCAAAGGTTGGAAAGGCCATGAGGAGGCAGCTGATTCCAGCTGGGATGTGGTGGCCAGCAAGGGAAGTGCCCAGCTCCGAGGGCTCAGCCATCCACAGCCCTGGAGGAGAGGCAGGGAGGCCGCCCTCTTCCGGGCTTGGAAACCG
>NW_010541666.1:13318-17615 GCF_000687285.1 Phaethon lepturus
GCTTGCAAGCTGGCTCTCGGGTTTGCTGCCCATTAAGCGTGGGGAAGCAGAGCCTGTTCTCGTCTTGAATTATTTCTGCATCTTGCTCTCATGAAGCCCATGTGTGCTGTCCACAGGTCCTAGGAAGCCTGTGGGTCTGGGACAGGCAGCAATGCAGAAACCAGCCTGTCCTGCAGTGCAGAGGTTAAACCATCCCTGTGCTTTCTGACTGCAAGAGAAAAACAGCGCGTCCTCTTCCAGGCGTCCGGGCAGCGTTGGTGCTGCCTGACCTGACTGCTAAGCAGGGGCTGAGGTTTCTCGCAGCACCAATCTCGGTGCGTGCCGAGCCATGCTGTCCCGCTGTCCTTCTCTGGGCGGGAGCAGGGCACTGCGTCTGTCCCTGCTCCCCTGCGCCAGCATCGCTCCCAGTGTGGCTCAGCCGTGCAAACTTTATTGCCTGCTCTACGCTCCAGGCCTTGCTTCTGCGCTGCCATCAGCCAGATAGCAGAGGCTGCTCGTGCTGCAGCACCAGTTCTCTCCCCAGCTGTATTAAGTCTTCGTCTATCTGTGCAAAATATCATGTTATTTATCTTCCTAAAGGCTGACAGATAATTCTGTCATCACTGTCCCTCCTGTGGTGCTGGCCTCTCCTCTCTCCCTGCTAGTTTGATATCCTTTTCAGGTTTAATCTCCCAGGAATTTACATTGTCTTTGCAATCCCTAAGGAACGATGCTGCTAAATCCGGATCCCGGTGCTGCGTTCTCTGGGAAGCCCTTAATGCCCTCTCCCATTAGCAGGATGCCTGGTTAAAAACCCCTCGTGGCTCCTCTCCTGGTCCTTCTTCCCACGAAATGGGGCTGGCTGCGTGGGGCACGGGGGCTTGGCCGTGGTGGGGTCCATGCCCTCTCCTCCTGGCAGCTCTCACCTGGCCCCAGGGCCCGGCTCTGGCAGAGGGTCCCTCCTGTCCCCTGGGAGCCAAACCTGGGACTGGGTGAGCCTGGGGCGCTGGGACGCTGTGGCCATGTTGTCCCACACCCTGCAGACCCCCCACTTTGATTCCTTCCAGGGGGAGGCAGGTGATACCTCCTGCACAAGGTGGGGCTTCAAAGCACTTGGCACCCAACGCCTGGCCTCAGAGACCCCGTGGACCCCACGGGGGTTTCTGTCTGCAGCCCCCAGGGGGGCAGCTTGTTACCATCTCACGAGCAGGGTGGGTGGTGGGATACGGGTCAGGGGGAAGCTGCCCTGGGAGCATTTCCCAGGCTGTGGGCTCTTGCTGGCAGAGGATCCTTTCTTCAGGTGAAGCAGAGGACGCTTTGAAGCGGTTCGGTGCTCAGTTTGGTTTTTGTGCTTTGCTTTTTTTTTCCCCTCCCTTTAATGGGAATTGTATTCCATGCATGGAGCAGCTGGTAATTCTCCTCCTGGCTGCTGCTGCGTCACCTCTGAGCAGCAATCGTGAGGCTCCTCTTTTCACTGGCTGCACAGAGAACTCGAGGAGAAGAGCCTTGGGTCTGCTTCTGCTGTAACCCTACTGATTAGGGAGACATTTCTGAGAAGGCGTTACATACCTGGTCCTGCCTGGGGCGGGGACACAGAGAAGAGACCTTGCGAGCAGCATCCCCACCCCATTACCTGCAGTCATCAATCTGGGGGTCTGTACGATCGCAGCCAACACAGCACAGCATGTCCCTCACCGGTGCTTAATAGCAATAAACCGCTGATTTTTTTTTTTTTTTTAAAGTGCTTTCCTCAGTCAAAATCCTCTAGTCCCAGAGGGGACCCAGGCCTGAGCTGGGCAAGGGAATGGAGTGTTCCCCAGAGAGTTGGGGGCATCCCAGAGCTGTGAGTTCTTCCGGGGAGGCAGAAAGACCTTGTGGCTGTGGGAGAGAAGCTGGATGCTCCCGTCTCAGCTCCCACCCCTTGGCTCTGTAAGAGAGGGGTGCCGGGGTTTGCTTTCTCTCAGCTCTTCAGAGGAGATCTCTTCATGGCAATGCCTTCCCTTGCTACCTGTTCACGCAGGATGAGATCCAAGTTAGATAGTCTCTGCTAACACTGATACAAATAACTTGCCTGTGTTTACCTGCCCCCGGCAATATTCTTGCAAATGAGGTGTCAGCAGGGATGCTGGCACGTGCGAGCCGCTGCGTGTGGGTTTTACAGGACCAATAAAGCAAGGCTGGGGTGTGTGGTCAGGAGGAATCACCCTGGCATCCAGCCGGAGAGCCAGTGGCACATCGGGGAAGTCTGTCTCCAAGGCCGGTTTGAGATGACAGCGTTTCATTACTCGCTCCTTCACCTGGCTCTTGTTCAACAGAGGGTCCTTGTGGAAATGGCTTGAACTTCACGTGTGCTAACCACAGCTCCTGCCAGGCTCCTCTGCTGAGAAGGTGGCAGTTTGTTACCCAAGCTTCAGCACAGGCTGCTTCCCCAGGAATCGCTCTGCTTGGCATGAAGAGCAAAGGCCGGGTATAACACCTGTGGGTCTCCTAACCCCCGTGTGATGTGGCTGCAGAGCCTTGCTCCTGCCTGTCCATGAAGGAGCTGGGCCAGATAAGTCTTCGATCTCCCGGTTCCACACAGGGTGTAAGCGATGCCAGCAGCCACAGCTCGGAGGAGACTGGGAAGCATCTCTCAGTCAATAATGCTGCGTCTCTGCCTCAGTGGCCCTAGGCATTATTTGGAAGCTGCCCCCGGACCCTGAGTCTCTCATTGCCTATAGCCTCCAATATACCTTGACCACTACGTCTGCAGCAGCAGGGCTGGCAGGGCTGTAAGAAGGTGATCAAGGACTTGGGAGCATCTCATCTGTGTCCTGCAAATTTGTGGTACCACCTGTCCTTACCAAAAACGCTGCCGTATAACCAATCCCCAAGGTGCGAACGGGCTGGCAGGGAGCCATGCCTCTCGGAGATCTGCTGCTCCTTCCTCTGCTGTGGGTGCTGGCTCCAGGATTTGCAGATGCTTTGGGTCAGAGGGTTTTGTCTCTCCTCCCTTTTAATTGCAATGAGAATAATTGGTTTTGTGGTTGAGCACAAGCGCAGGAGGCTCGTGAGCTCTCCTTCCTCTCCAGCACCCATGCCAGCAGTCAGGCATGACCAGAGGCTCCTCTCTGGCTAGCTGAGTGCCAACAGGGTGCCAGAGCATCCCAGCGTGTCCAGCGAGGAGAGAGGTCTGTGCTAGCCACCTTCCCCTGCAACCAGGCTGCCTGCTCCCCTCCAACCCCACTGCCACCCCGACCATGCTTGCAGAGCCTGTTGTCATGCCTACTGAAGGCAGCGGGAGAGCCTGGTTTGTATGGACGTAGCACCCTTCGCGAGGTCTTGCACACACCTCCCTCCCAGGGCGTCTCTGCCCGGCCGGTGGCTTTCTGAGTCAGAAGAGTTTGAAGGGCTGTGACTGATCTTCTCCCAGGATGCCCTTTGGGTTGCTGGCCTTCCTTCCACCCGTCCTGGTGGCCTTCCATCCTTCATGTTTCACTGCATAGGGCTATTATGGAAAACATTCTCCTCCCGTGAGGGCTTGGCCACTGCTGCAGTCATCACTGAACCCCAGGGCTGGAGCTGAACCCCCAACCTGTCTTTTCCCACTCCTTTCCCTGGGAGACCCCCAGTTTTCCCAGACGGATGTCCACCCTCGGCCCAGGACAGAGCCTGTAGCTCCTGTCCACCCGTGACAACAAGCTGCTGGCAGCCAGGAGATATTAAGGACCAACTGGCTCATCTGCTGAGAGTGTTTGATTGTTGTTATCATTTTGATTACCCTTTTTATAGGCTAGCAGAAGGATTTTAATCTGGACAGCGAAGTAGGAAATGGGAGAAGCTGTGCCCGGAGCTCGTCGAGGAGGCGGCAGGGGCTGGTGGCTCCTTGTCCACGTCTCTGGGAGGTGATTTTGATGCTCTCAGCCAAACTCGGAGTGTCAGGGAGAGGCGTTCCTGGCCCGGCTTCACGGGACTGCAGCTGCCCCTTGTGTTACCCGCGGCCCAGCTGGTGCCCGAGCAGCCATAGCCCTGGCCTGGCAGCTGCCCAGAGCCGGTCGCTGCCTCAAAGCGTTGCTCTGAGCAGGCAGGGGACGGGGTGGCGAGCGCCCGAGGCCGAGCTTCAGCTCTCCCTCCCGCTTCTTGTGGCTCGGGATGGAAAAAGTCATCTGACGTGTTCCTGCCAGCGGCCACGAATTGTCATTCCCCAAGAGCTGTGGAGACCGCAGGCGGTGGTTTTGCTTGCAGATGAGGAGCAGCACAGATCCTGGCTCAGCAAAGCTTTCCAGGTGCTACGGCGGCCGGGGGGAAACAGCATGGCGAGCTAAGGAGACGCCCGCTC
>NW_010541666.1:17705-18027 GCF_000687285.1 Phaethon lepturus
CCGGAGGCCGCGCCCCTCCCAGGCGGTGTTTCCACCCTGCCGCAAAATGGGTTTGTTTCAATCCCCCTTGGTGAAAGCAAAGTAGTGTTGCCGTCGGCAGACCCGCTCACCTCACACGGCAGCGGCTCGGGGCACAGACGTGGGACAGGGAGGGGGTAGGCAGCAGGGCTGCGTCCCAGGGAACTCGGCCAGCCCCGAGCTCTCCATGCTCCCACCAGCTTCCTCACTGGGGACGTGTTTCTGGAGGGCTGTTGCAGTGTGGGTGTGAGGTGGCCTGGGGCCGTCGCACAGGACCTCCATCACTCTCCCTGGCGTAGCCATA
>NW_010541666.1:18327-18541 GCF_000687285.1 Phaethon lepturus
CTCCCACAGGCTGGGGGCTCCGGGTGCTGTGGCAGAGCAGGGGTGCCACAGCCCCGTGGCGGTGTGCGTTGCAGGGTGCCATGCAGGAACATGTTGCAGCTAATGCTGTGTGACAGTTTGACAGGTCCTCCCAGGACAGCTGGAGCTGACATGCCATCCTCAGACCTGTCACTCTGGCTTCTGCACTACGGCGTTTATTGTAAACAGGCGGCAC
>NW_010541666.1:18789-24500 GCF_000687285.1 Phaethon lepturus
CCCACTTGGGCGAGCCGCGGCTGTCGCAGTGTGTGGTGCTCCCGGTGCCCTGGCTGGGGAGCGAGTGGGGATAGCATCAGCTCCTTGGGGCTGGGGTAGGAGGGAGCTGCTTTAGGAAGGAAGGGGCTAGAAATGCTTACATGGGGCTCACCTAGAGAAGGTGCTTGAGGCAGCTCCTGCCCAGCCCCACAGTTAACCCTGGAGCTGAATGTGGAGTTTCACACGTAAAATGCAGGAGCAGCAGGACGTATTGCTGCCTTCCCCAGCCCCCTGAACTTGACCCAGAATGTAAGCAGCATCCTGTACGGACCACTGTCCCCTTGGCAGCAGTGCTGGGGCACAAGGTGCCATCACAGACCAGACCGGGGGGATGCTTGCAGTCCCGTGCCTTCCATTTCTCTGCTCCACTGGGTGCTGTTGATGCTCTCCAAGAACAGTGAGGCTCCTGGTGCTCAAACCCTTTCTCTCTCAGAGAGAAACAAACCAGGAACATGCACGGTGAAGCAGAATTACCAGCGTGTCTGGAGAGGCAGGGAGATGGAACAAGGCAGGCTCTGACAGCTGCTTTCAGGAGGTCTGCGAGAGACCGAGCCACGTGTCAGCCAAGCGCAGCTCGTCCTGCAGATTATCAAACCCCCGTTTTGCCTGGCTGCCTTCCAGCACACACAGCCTGTCCGTGTCTCAGGAGTTGCCTGGCTCTACCTGTCCTGGCTGTGAAATGCATTTGGGGTGGGTGCTGGGGTGGCAGCCATGGGCTGCTTCCTTGTGGGACGGTGGCTGCGCATTGGGGACATGCTGGTCCTGGCGGTGGGGCTGGGAAGCAGCATGTGTTTCCAGGCTGAGTCATGCTGAGGATTGTGTCTTGTTCTTTGTTAAAAGTCCAGATACGATATTCGCTTGGCAGAAATCAGCTCATCATCCACTTTTACCCACCTGTCTGTCTGTCCATCTCTCCCAGCTCCTTCACATAGCAGCAGAGTAGCATCTGTAGGGGAAAAAAAAAAAAATCCTGCCTGGAAGATTTGGGTTGCTCTGCAGGGCTGTAAGGTCAGGAAAGCAAAAGCTGGTGCTTGCTATGCAGAGCACGGAGACAGTGTGCTGGGCACTCAGGTACTTACTCAGCTGCAGCTGCAAGGGCCAGCTTTGCACTGGGGTGGGGGCTTGCATCCATGGGAGGGGGGAAATGATGCTACCAGGGCCAGAAGAGGATGGTAGGTGAGCAGAGGAGATCAAGGCACACTGAGCTCCTGGGTGGGACTCGCTGTCACCCATGCTGGCCAGCCAGGGGGTTGGAGCTGCGGAGGGGGACAGGGCACCCACACTGCTCTGTCACCCCTTGCCAAGTTGTCTTTGCTCAGCTGCTCTGTGCCTAGATTATTTTAGCTTTGATTCAGCTCCGAAATTACCTTGGCTGAAACTCTGTCTCTATTGTTTTCAGTCTGCAGGAGCGTCATTGAATGTGTCAAAAAGATAAATTGGAGAAAAGGAGAGGGAAAAAAAAAAAAGAGGAGAGCAGTGCAGTCGGGGAGAGCTGTGCCAGTTGTGGTCTCCTAGGGCAGCTGGCTGCTTCAAGCACACGCTCCCTTCCCAGAGGCAGCTCCTTGCCCTGCTCCCTCCCCACAACCCTGTTCCCTCCTCTGCAGGGCTGAGACACCCTTCCGGACATCCTTCTTCCCTTCTGCTGGAGGGGTTTTTCCCCTCGGCAAAGCTCATCTAGGCATAGCATCTGCCCTGCGCAAGCCTGGTCTGGGAGCACCGGGAGCACAGCCTCCAAGACCTGCTCTCTGTGCCTGCCCTGGCTGAGACACCAAATCCATCCCAGTGGACAGTGAGCGACAGCCCCTGCAGATCAGCTGGGAGCACCGTAGCAGGGCTCTGGAGACAAACAGAAAAGAGGTAGGAGGGAGCAAGACAAACCCAAGCAGGACAGACAGCAAGAGGAGTCCTGGGCCTCGGGCAGGAGCTCAGAGCAGACCTGTGTGCACCCCCAGGGGTCTCACCTGCCGGTGGGCTTGTGCACATTTCAGGGTACAGCACGCCAAAATGGCTGGTCCAGGGTCTGTGGAGCTGGGGAAGGTCTGTGCAGTGCAGACCCAGTCTGCATGGGTTGTCTTGGGCTCCAGCCCAGGCTCTCTGAGGAGTTCAGGGGACCCCCGTCCCAGCGGTTCGAAGAGGATTCAGGCTTCTGCATTCCTGGAAGGATCCGGCCTGAGGGATGAGGTTTGGGGGTTATCTGTCCATTTGGGGTTATCAGTTGGTGCTGGAAGACATGGTGCCATCCAAGGGCTCCTGGAGCCGGCGCTGGGGATGCGGCATTGAACAGCTCAGGGCAGGTTGCTGTCGGAACGGCTTCACTGCTGCTAATGCCATCAGCCTCCTCCAGGACGCAGCTATCGGGGGATCCCCTGCCCTGAGGGCTCATTAGCTGCCAGACAGAGAACGGGGTGCTCCCAGGTGGATCGGGGGAGTTAAATCCCGCCGAGGCGCAGGTTTGGCTCCGGGGCAAGGTGCTTGCGGTGAGTTCTAGGAGGTTGAAGAGGTGGTTGTTACGGCTGCTGGGAACACTGGGGCAAATGAAATAGCCTGTTACAGAAAATGTCAGCCAGAAGTGGATGAGAACTGGCATTGCTTTTTCAGCTTGCACTTTACAAAATGAATCTCCTTGTGCATGGTTGATTTGCATATTCAAAATAGGCCGTGGTGGAGGGGCTCTCCTTCTGAACCCGCTGACACCAAGGGCTAAATTGTGTAAATTCAGTTATCCAAACACTCCACTAAGTGACTGGAATGATCTAACGACATAATCCATTGCCAGAGGAGATGGGTTTCAGAGCCTAAGCCCCTTTGTTTCTGGAAACGACGTCAACTTGCGCGTGAGAAATGAAGCTGAGAAATTGCTGGCAAGCGCTGAGCTGGGTCCCGTGCCGGGGCACGTGAAACCATTCCCTGCCCCAGTTGCCTTTTACACCTGAAATGGGGAGGATGATTGATCTGTGTGAAAACTTCAGGAGACAAATACTGAGTGGATCCCATTAAATAAGGCTGGTTTCAAATAGAAACTGATTTGCATGGGCTGATCAAGCTAATTACTACATCAGGAACTCAGAAAATCATCAGATTCTTATGCAGCAGGAGTGCTGAGGTCTGCTGCTACAAAGCTGGGTGTGTAGATGCCTGCCAGCATTACCG
This sequence comes from Phaethon lepturus, assembly GCF_000687285.1. Lineage (NCBI taxonomy): Eukaryota > Metazoa > Chordata > Aves > Phaethontiformes > Phaethontidae > Phaethon > Phaethon lepturus. Next base: position 21,979 of record NW_010541666.1, read on the forward strand.
TGCCTTCAGCAGCAGCCACACCAGCAGCTCCGTCGGGAGCCGTGCATGGGACGTGGCCGGCGTGCCAGCTCCGTTTGAGGCGCTGGCTGCTCGCCTGCCAGCAGCAGTCTGAGCTGTCGCTCCCGCTTATCTGACGGGGCAGGCAAACTCATGACCGATAATTTATAAATCATTTAGTCTGGAGCAGAAACCTGTCGGGGTGTTCGTCTGCATTACCAATGCTTTCCAAACGCCATGGTGCGTGCGGAGCGTGATGGCCCCGCGGCGCAGCACGTGCCGGCACGGGTAGAACCAAGCCGCCGGCGGCAGGGCCCACCCACACAGCACATGGGTGGTGAGCATCTCCTTCTTGCTGGTAATTTGGTCCCATCTGGTACACCAGGGACTGAAAGGCTGCGCTGGCATCTGCGGTCCTTTTTCTGCCACAGCCGGACAAGTGCGACCTTGGGTGCCGCCTCAGAGCCCTGGCAGAGCATGGGAGCCATGTGCCAGTGGGCAGGCAGCCTGGTGGGTGACCGGCAGGGATGTGTGCTGTGGGCAGGCAGTAGCTCTTGGGTGGCATTTGGCCTGGTGGAAGGGAGGTCCCATGGATGTTCCCAGCACCCAGGGGACCATGTGTGCGTGCATCCCACAAGGACGCCAGGTGCCTGTGAACCACGGGGGACCATATGTGTGCGCATCCCATGGGAGACCATGCATCCCTGCATCCCACGGGGGCCCCAGGTGCCGGCATCCCACTGGGGACCATGCGTGCGTGCATCCCATGAGGACTGCAGGTGCCTTCATCCCATGGGAGACATGTATGCCCGCTTTGCACAGGGAAGCGTGCTTGCATGCATCCCACGGGGATCCTGGGGCACACGTGTCGGGTCATGCTGCTGCAGGAGCAGCTCTGTGTCCCCATGCCCGTGTCGTTTCCCCAGGCGAGCGCCTTCAGGTGATGTGGGCGAGAAGGCGTGCGGCTGGTGAGACGCGTGTGTCTCCTGTCGACAAATAGAGAGACACCGTCTCCCGAGGCTGCTGCTTTGGGGCAACGTTTGTACACACACGTGTAGAAAACAGAGTATGCGTGGGCAGGCGTGCCTCTAAATGTAGGCCTGGCTACCTGGGAAGCGCAGCGCGCTCGCAAGCCCGCTCGCTGCAGCTTGCAGCATCCCTCCTTGCCCTGCGCCCCCGGGCGCGTGCTGGCACAGGCAGCAGAGCTCAGAGCAGGTTATAAAGAGATTATAAAGAAGTATAAATTAAGCCTCTCTGCTAGAAATGCCAGCAGCCCCAGGCTGAAAGCATCGTGCTCAAAGGCTCGCCCTGCTCCTTTGCTTTTTTCTCTTTTTAATGGTTTTGCCTTTATCTGGCATCAGCTCAAGAGCTTTACTGAGCCTCAGAGCATGGAAAGGGCTCCCAGAAGAGGCAGGGGTGGAGGGGGACCCAGGGGTGCTGTGTTTGTCACCTCCTGTAAGCGGGTTCCTGTGTAGCTCTGGTCAAGGCTGGTTATAGTGTTGGGGGCTTGGTGGGACAGTCCCACTGCCACACAGGCACTGCCACACGGCTCATGGGCCGTCTCTGTCATGGCTTGGGGGACTTCCTTGCCAATGTTTTGCTGCCAGAAATGCTCCAGCGTTTGCCACCTCTATGTGAAGGCGAGATCTCACCCTGGATGGGCTGGCAGGGCAGAGCTGTGGGTCGCTCGATCACACTGGGAGGTGCTGGGTGAGTTCATTTTGTCCAACCCACACTCCCATTCCACCCCGGGGGCTGTCACGCAGCCCTGAGCTGGGGATGTTGCTGTTGCTTCTGCGGTCCTGCCTCCTCTCTGTGCATCCCTTCCCCCAGACCCCTTCCCTGCACTGCGCTGGGTGCAGATAGCAGTCCCAAAAACCTCCAGCGAGTCGTCAGCTGAGCAAATTGCTCTGTAAATCCAGAGTGAAAGTCCTGGGATTCGTGAGGGCCCAAAGTGAAGTGCTTGATTGGATTTTCAAGGCTCTTTCTGCGGCGCTGGGAGAGGGGGGTTGACAGCCTTCCTGAATCTTCCTCACCTGGGAACGGATGCAGGCTGTGCCCTCTTGCTAATGGGGCGTAAAGGATCCGTGACTCTCCCCCCTTTACTTAACCCCCCTCTGGACTTCGTATGCAGCAATGAATTTCTCCTCCTGCAAATCCTTCGGAGCAAGGCGGGCAGCTATGGGGTCCCTCGCCCGGTGCCTGGGCAGGCGCGCAGGCAGCCGCCGGAGAGGAGCCGCCGCGCCACGCAGCAGCCAGAGCCTGTCCCCGGGGTGCGTTGGGGGTCTCTTGCAGGAAAAGCTCGTTTTGCGTTCAAGCTGCCTGTGCCAGCATGAGAGGGGCACGAGCACCTGGTGCTGGCACCCATCGCCCGGTGTAAGACCCCTCCTCCCCACGGGGCCGAGCGTGTTTGCCTCCAGTACTGCCAGAAAGCAAAGTTAACCCAACGTGAAGGCTGCCCGGGCTAAAGCCAGGGAACGCGGGGGCTGAGTGGCTGGCGCCGGAAGAGTATAGTGTGGCAGCAC
>NW_010541666.1:24525-27353 GCF_000687285.1 Phaethon lepturus
CACTCCAGACCCCCATCGTGCAGCTGAAGTGTCGTGCAAATAAGGGAGAAAAGTGCTGCAAATTTTATTCCCTCGCTCCTTATCTCTGATTAATCCTCTTACATGTTCATCTCACTTTAGCCCAGTGTTGACTGTCTGCTTACTGTATTCCTATAGTTCTTGCAGAGATAAAAGTCCCTCCGAGTCTGTAACGCCTTCCCCAGCCCTGCCCTGGCTGGGCGCGGGGGGCTCCTGCCTGCTGACACCGGTGGAGCCCCGCGGAGGAGAGGACGAAGGTAACGTGCCCATGGTCACTGCGGCAGACGGTAGCAGAGGACGGGCTGGAAAACAGTTTCTCCCAGGCCCTAGATCAGTGCCCAGCTGCTTCAGCATCCCTGAAGTGACAGAAAAAGAGCCTAAAAATATTGTCCCATTGTGTGGCTTTGCAGCCCATGCTCAGGGCACGTGCTCCACGCACTGGAGAGGAGACGGGCTTTCCTCTCACCATCTCGTTGCAGGTAGATTTGTTAGAGCCCTGTGAGGGAAGCCCTGCCTGTCCCAAGTCCCTCTCCTCCAGCCAGGCTCTCCAGCTCAGCTCGGTTTTGCCAGCAGCCCTGGGGTGGTGACTCCCCTGCCTGCTGCTGAGTGAGGCAGGAGCATGAGCCTTCTGGGCCTGACCCTGTTGCTAAAGGATTTTGCTTTGGTCCTCTTTTCAGCAGGGTGCTTCTCCAGCTGGGGAGAACAAAAATCCCTTAACTGCCAAAAATCATAGGGAAAGTTGGAAGAGAAAATAGTGGGAGCCCCCGGGTAAAAACAATTTGCAGTTATAGAATGGTGCCTGTAACAGCGTGGAAACCCGGTCAAATGAGGGAACGTTCAAAAACGCTGTCTTTGAGAGGGCATTCAGACAGATTGCACAGTGCACCAGCCTGTCCCCAGTTCGTGCGGGTGGGAGGGGGCATCCAGACAGATGGCACAGGCCCCCAGCCTGTCCCCAGTTCGTGCGGGCATGGCCAGGCTGTGTGTGTGGACACCCTGGAGGTCGTCATCACCTCACGCTCAGCATCCTTCGCTCCCGCAGGTACCCGACGCCCCGTGGTGCCACTGCCGAGCGCCTGGCGCGGAGCCCTCCTGCCTCCTGAAGGCACCCGGCGGCACAGCGGGGTCCCATCTCTGCCACGCGCACGCGGGCCTCGGGGAGCCCGTGCCAGTGGCCTGACACGCGCAGGTGGGTACCCGGCCCATCGGTCTGTCCTCTCTCCCGCCGCCAGTTGAGGGAGAGGACTCATCCCGATCAGGCTCTTTCTTGGTGTAAATTCTCCCAGGTTTTGGCAAGCTATAGCATGGGAATTTTGGAGGCCTCTGGCTTTAGTAGATGGAAATTGCTTTTCAAATCCAGTTGAATGTATAGCCTCCCCAGCGTCCTATGGCAGAGAGTTCCAGGGATTAACTGGCTCTTGAGTGGCAAAGTCCTGCCTTTTCCATGTGGTAAACCTCCTTCCACTGGTGCCCTTCAGTTCTCATGCAGTGCCGGCTCCCTGTCATGTCAGGCTGGTATTAGGGCCCCCACCACGATCTCTCTTCTCCTTTCCAGGCTGGAGACCCCAAGTCTTAGATGGGGAAGACTATGTTTGCTAATGTTTGTCTGTGGAAGGTGCAACCCAGGCTGGGCTTCAGGTCCTCAGCGGTGCTTCTGGCCATGTCTCACAGGGCTTGTTTCAGGACAGTCTGTGCAGAAGCTGTTTCTTCTGTTGACGTGAGTGTGTCTGGTGATTGGGGTGCAGGGTCTTTGTTAGCCATGCTTACACTGTTAATTTTCTGTTAATAAGCAGCATTACTTTGGGAATGGTCCCTCTCACCCTCCAAGATGCAGCTCTGAGGGCCAGGTCAGGCCAGTCCCATGCCCTGCTGGAGGGGCTGAGCCCCTCTCCATCCTTCTCTGCCAACCCCCAGTGTATCAAATTATCAAATCCCACCCCCGGGTGGGATTTTCGCCTGGCCCCCATGCCTTCCTGCCCCTCTGCCTGTGTTTGCCCCTAGCTGAGATGCCAGGACCGTTTAAAGAGCTGCAGAGGGAGCAGCAGAGAGCTGCGGCTGCTGCCCAGAGCCAGGCTGCGGCTGCTGCTTCGTTATTTACAGCTGCCTTGGGCCGCTCGCTGGCTTCTCCAGCAGCTCAGCTCTGGCTGTGCTGGGGGATGCTGCTCACCATCTGCTTGTTCCTGCACTGAAAGCCCGGAGTGTTTTTGCCATCGCACGGTTGCCATCTGGCACCAGCGGCGTACCTGGCATACCTGTCAGCTCAGGACAGACCCAGCGCCAGTGGTAAAGCTAACCCTTGCTGACCATTTTGAAGGGCTCGACTGATTTTAAATTGCTTCCTAATATTGACAGCAAATCCAAGCTGGAGCACAGGGCGTAAAGTCCTGGGCCATATAGCAGAGCTGTATGCAGGCTGCAGTTCTCCAGGCTGGGTCTGTGAAGGACTTCAGCTATGAAAGCCTGGGTCATTCTGCTGCTGTTAACGTTGGTCTCAGCCAGGCTGGCACCCCTCAGTCCAGCCCTCCTCACTTCAGCCAGCCGATAACTGCTGCCAAAGCAAGGGCAGCCATTACTGGGCCATCAAATGCCACCTCCATGCGCATTGCGTGTCTGAGCGGCTTCATGGCGGTCTGGAAGTACAGCATCTGTGTGCCCTTGCTGAGGACGTGTGACATGTTAACGTGGTCCAAATGGCATCTTCCAAGGTGACCAGATGCTTGCTGGGCACAGATGTGCAGGGCTGATGGACAGTTGCTCTGCTCTGAGGAGCAGAGATGCACATTGCACTCTGCCCATTCTGCTCGTGTCCC
>NW_010541666.1:27386-35668 GCF_000687285.1 Phaethon lepturus
ACACGCCCTGGCAGCCCTGCGGGCTCTGTCGGAGATGGAGTCCAGCGTACGAGGATGGAGCTGCCATATGGTCCCCATAAAAACACTCCTTGGCCTGGTCCCCGGCGTTTCCTGCCGCTGTCACATGTGCTCAGGAGCCCACATGCCTCACAAGCCATTCACCAACTGCAGCCTGGCAGGAGCTGGGCCTGGTTTTGCAGCAGGAGAGACAGGAATCCACAGGCTCTGTTTGTTCTTGGGGTGTCCACGGCAGCAGAGGAAGGGGGAGGAGAGCTGGCACCTGCCCCTGCAGCGCTGTCTGTGCGAAGAGCCCCTCCACAAAAGGCTCGAGACCTTTCCGTACCCGCTCCCTGTTCTGGGGCTCAGCCATAAGCTCTTCTTCAGCTGCAGAAAGTGTTTCCACCTGGTACCCTTTAAAGGCAGTTGGAAATGATGCGAGTGTCCTGGGTAGATGGAGACTATCGCTCCTCCCAGGCAGGTGGCACTGGTTTGTTCTCATGGCTTTGCCCACTAGAAGAGCTGGTCAGTCAGCACTAAAAGCAAAGGGAGAAAACCAGTCTTCAGTGGGAGCAGGGATTTATTGCAGTAGGAAATTAAAAATGTATATGTCAGCTTTTGGAGTAACTTTTGCTCTGCCTTTATCTGACTGGGGCTCTGGATTCAGCCCTCCTCTGTAGCACAGAGATCTGAAGGTGCTCAGGAAGCTGAAGGCACATCCCTTGGCGGCAATATTGTGGTGGGGAGTGACCGGACGGAGCTGATGTCTCTCTTATCTTGGGCAGCAGAGCATGACTGGATTGGTGTCGGAGCTCTGAGCACAGAAGATAAGTGTCCAAGCCCCAGGAGAGGGGATATTTTCATGCTATGTCAGTCGAGACACCGTGAAGAGCCGGGTGAGGAGCAGACATCCTCCCACAGGGGCTCGTCCGTGGTGGGCTGCTGCTGCTGCTGCTGCTAGACACAGGGGGTTTCTCCTTTTACCTTGTGCTGAGCCATTTTCCAGTGACCTTGTGTCTCAGTGGCATTGTGCCATGGTGGTCTCCAGGGATGCGAGGGGACGTGGTGCAGCCTCTCGGGCTGAGGGCAGGCAGCAGGCAGGGACATAGGCAGGGTGGGGACACGGGCATGAACAGCCATCTGCTCCCTGCGGTGGGATGGGGTCATCGCTGGTCTCTGCCCACCCAGGCGGGTGGCAGGTCTTTTCCAAGCAGTGTGGGTTCTGAGCCCGGGGTGGGGGCTGGGTTTGGGTGCTGCTGCCGAGGCAGAGCTGCTGAGCTCCAGAGGTTGTTTTATAGCCCCAGTTTGCTTCTGTGAGAGCGAGGCCGAGACATTTGCAGCCCAGCACACTTCCCTGCCCGGGAATTACAAGAAGAAACACAAAAAACAGGCTTCGGGGAAGTGATGGCTCCTGTGGTCCTGGGCTGCAGCCAAGCTGTAATTACCAGTGTTAGGGAGAGCGTTACCCACTGCTGCTGCTGGTTTTCTCCAACCTCTTGCTCTGGTACAGGGCAAGCACGTGTCGTGCCCCAAGCCCAGTGTGGGAGAGCTGCCGCAGGAAGAACGTTCAGAGCTGCAGCCTGGAGAAGTCATGTCATACCTGCTGCTGAGCACATTACTGCTTCTCCGGGAGTGGATAAGTCCTGCTCATGAGGACACTGGTCCTCTTTTATTTAATTTCCTTGTAATGCTTCTGCAGCGTCAAAGTCTTATCAGGAGAGGAGCAGCTTAAGAGCCGGTAAAAGGAGTTTTATTGTCAGTATCCAGTACTTTACTCCCTTTTTCCCTTTAACGCTGGATGGCAGACTGGTTGTGGCTGAAATGAAGTGTGCTTTCTTCTCCTTTTGAACATTTAAGCTGCAAAGATGTCCCCGCTAGCCTTTTCAGCGTGAGAGGCTGCTGTTCCTGGGTGGTCATCAGAGGGTCGTGGCTTGGCTGGAGGCTCTGTGGGAAGGAGCAGCGGTGAAACTCACTCCCAAATTGCACACAAAAGGACAGACCTGGGAATGCAACAACTTTAACTGGGCAGCTGTAGTCCGGGTTTTGTCATCCACTTGGCTGTGACTTGTTGAGCAAACCCCTGCCTCAGTTTCCCCAGAGTGATTGTGCTGAGCTCAGCCACATCTCTGAAGCATCCCAGTGCTTTGAGCCCTGCAGTTCATCCTCACTTTCATGTGCTTACTTTCGTGGGATGGGGGCCTAGAGTTGCAGTTGCGGGGGGATAAAATGAGGGGGGAGCCTCTCCTGGGAAGCCAGCAGCTCGGTGGCTCTGCTGTCTCTTGGCAGCCAGCTCCATCTCTGCAAACAGCAGGCGTTCTCCCCAGCCACGATGGGCGCGCGGAGACGCAGCACTACATTCAGTCCCCTTTTCAGCCGCAGACAATGGCTTTGGATAACATTCATTTGAGAAGATTGGTTGAATCATGTGATTTTTTGTTGTTGTTGTTGTTGCTGTTGTTCTTTTAAATGTTCATGGGAGTAGCAGAGGCGACATGTAGCCCGTCGCAGGGGAGATGGTCTCACCTCTGCCTCCCCGCAGCTGCGCTCTCCTGGCGATGGAGCCAGCCCTGTGCCCCATGCCTGCGGGTGCTGCACCCCCGCTGGGACCGCTGAGAGGTGCAGGATCCCCCCTGCCCTGGGAGATGCCCACACCCTTCTGCCCCTCAGCACTTCCCTTCCCCGGGTCTCGCTGTTTTGCTTCTCCAGCCATGTGCCACTGCATGAGGGAGGAGAAAGCCATGGGTACCCGTCCAGCTGGGCACCGGGGATGGGTCAGGGTGGACCCAGCAGCGGTGGCATCCCATCACCACAGCACGCAGCTCACCCACAGCCAGCACTGTATCTCTGACACTGGGTGGAGGCACCCGGTGCTCAGAGCCCTCCTGGCTCCCATGGGAGACAAGGCAGCAGGGGCAGGGCCAGAGCCTGCTCCCTTAAAGGATATCGGGACAGGTCACCTGGGGATCAGGGCCGGCACAGAGCTCTCTGTCCTGGCAGCGATGTGCTCAAGCCTGAAGCTGCATGCTGCTGGCACGGAGCGGCAAGAAGTTCCCGTCCTCTTTCGGCCCCGCATGCCGTGTCTCTTCACTCTGCAGTGGGTGCCAACATGCGGCTCTGGGAGCACGCGGGGGGTGTCGGAAATGCAGACAGATCGCATTAGATGGATGATGCATCAAATCCTAAACTGATAAGAGACAGAACAATTGATGTGTTGCCAAAAGGCCAGGAAGGATCTTTTTTAAGCAGGCTAAATAGTCTGGACAGGAACAAGCAATGAGCAGCACAGAAACAACGGCGCATTCATCACTTTGTTTTTCTGGTTGTGGACGTGCACGTTGCCAGCTGTCTGTGCGGCACTCCGCCACCATCCCGACGGTGCTTGGGATTGCTCTCCAACAGCAGGCTCGCAGCCTTGCTGAGTAGCCCGGAGCCACTGCTGGCATTGCTCTGGGATGCCAAGGGCAGGTTTGGCATGACCTTGCCTTGGGCTGGGTCTTCCCGGCTTCTGATCTCAGTGCTTCAAGGAGTCCTGGGGCTGGCAGTGAAGACTCAGTTGTAGTGCCAGCAGCCCTGGCTGAGCCTGCCTTAATCTCAGTTTTTAGACTGGCTTAACTTGTTTCCACTTATCTCTGATATTGTGCAGCCATGTTATACAACGTGAAAAAGCCAACCCTTGAGTTTGCTCTTAAACCTCTGCAGAACGGGCAGAGAGACAGTGCTGTGGCTGTCCCACGGCTGCCATCTCCTCTGAACCTCGCAGCGGTAGCATCCCTCAGGCCATGGCCAGAGTCACACCACCGGGAGTTTATCCCACACAGGCCTCCTGTCTGATGAAATGAGATGCTGGGACAGGGATGGGACAGTGAGATGCTGGGAGAGGATGGCATCATTTGCCCTTGGGGGATATCTCCATGAATGTCCCCCTGCCCAAGCTGCTGGTGCTGTGGCCAGGACCAGCACTGAACAGCACCGCTCTGCAGGGGAGGATGGGGTGGGGGGTGCTGTGGATGTCCCGGCAACCTGCTGGGACCCGCACATGCAGGAGGCGGGTGGAGTGGGGCTGCCCCCCAGGTCGCAGAGGGCTTGGGGCGAGTCGGGAGGGCTGCCGTGATGGGGTGCATTACAGCCTGCCCCTCCACTCCGCAGCGCAGCCATGTGATGCCGGAGGAGCGCGGTGGCGATGATATGGAATGTGGGCAGCTGCCTTCGGACACGCTCCGACAGGTGACGATCCAGCGCCACCCCCGCTACGGATTCGGCTTCGTGGCCGGCAGCGAGAGGCCGGTGGTGGTGCGCTCGGTAGCAGCAGGTAAGGTGTGTAGTGGGGGGGGTCCTTGGACGCGGCCACAGGCTGCCAGGAAGCACAGCAGCACCTTCCCCTGGTGGGACCCGTGCCTGGGATCCTGTCCTCTCCTGTCCCCTCCGGTGGGCCTGCGGGGTGCCCTTCACAGCCACATACACGGACAAATGCTTTGGTGGTGCTTGGGACCCTCCTGCTCCCCCACGCCGCAGCCCTGGCATGGCTGGGCTGGCCCTGACCCTCTCTCCTGGCAGGTGGCCCCTCTGAGGATAAACTCCTTCCAGGAGATCAGATCTTGGCCATCAATGATGAGGACGTGAGCGAAGCCCCCAGAGAGAGATTCATCGAGCTTATCAGGTGAGGACAACACTTGTCCCTCATCGCCTCTTGGGAGGCGGCTCGTGCCGGGCTGCTGTGCCCCGACTGGAGACTTGAGGTGTTGGTGCACCAGACTCTGCTGTCACTGGTGGTCACTGCTGGTATGGGGAAGTCTCAGCCTGAGCAGGAGGAGTACCTTGGAGCAAGTGCCGTACACAAGTTTCCAGCTGGCCAAGGGGTGGGCAGCACTGGGAGAGCACCCACAGCTGTATTACCATGCACCCCAAGGAGCCCATGTAGGTCCTGACCACCATCAGGCTGGGGAGGGTGGGTTGTGTTCTCTTGATGGCACCTGTGTGATGTCCATCACTGTGAGGTCCTGTCCACTTTCATTTCTCCTTTCTGTCACAGGAAGGCCAAGGACTTCATCATCCTCACGGTCCTGCACACCCACCAGGTGAGACTGGCGGGGGCCCGGGCCGCCGCCGGCGGGCCCGCATAGGGGGGGCCCCGCCCAGCCGCAGGGGAGCCAGCATGGGGGTTAAGAGCCCTTTGGGAGACTGAGGCGGGATCCCTGGAGGCCCCAAGGGACCACTAGGCAGCTCAACTGAGGTGTTGGACTGGTGTCCCACTACCCCAAGGCTCTTCCAAACTGTCGGATCTGAGAGCTGCTGCAGCCCCGCAGGGTCGGTGTGGGCACACAGCCATCTCCCTGTCCTCGTCACTACCTCCTTGCAGGAGGTCCCAAACCCATACGGTTTGCTGAGGCCATCAGGCATGTCTAATGAAGTGACTTGTCATGCCAGAGGCAGCAGGGGGGACGTGCCATTGCCTTCCCAGCAGGCTTGGGCAGCGGGTCCATGGGGAGATGGGAGCGCCAGGCTGCGGTCCCCCGGCAGCGTGGCTGGCGGTGGTGATGGTGCACTGGGGCTCGGTGCCCCTGGCGCTGGAGCAGATTGAGTTGTCATGCCGGCGGCGGTGGTGGCAGGGCATCATTTCTGCTTTACTGAGCCTTCTGACCTTGGTGAAGGAGATAAGTGTGAGAGCTCCCGTGTGCTCTCCTCCTCTCCTCATCTGGGAGATGCCACCACCCAGCACTGCTTGATGGGGAGTGGGGTGTGTGCCAGGCTCCAAAGAGGGTTTCTCCTGGCCCTGGATGGCCACCAGCCAGGACAGGCTGGACAGGCTGCTCGGCTGACGCCGGTTCCCTCGGATACACACAGGTCTGCGGCACGACTGCCTCTGTGCCAGGGCGTGTGCAGTCACAGGCTCCCCAGCACCCAGCACTGCCACCGGAATGTCCTGCAGTGCTGCCCGGGGTCCTGCCATCTCCCATCCCCCAGCCACCCGGCTCCTCTCTGAGGCTGCAGACCCACATCTGAGGGGCTCATCCCTCCCATCCGAAGCAGTACAGGTGCCCTGGCTCATGCCTGCTGGAGCCCAGCCTGCACAGCAGGTGCCAGGCACATGCGCCCGCTGGGGGTGCAGCCTCCCCCGTCACGCTGAGGGTGCTGGTGTGACTTCAGGGGCTGCTGCTCATCGTTCTGGCCCTGCCTGCAGCACTGTATAAGCACAGTGAAAGGGACTTGCTTTGCACCCCCCCATTTCATGGTTCGCTGCCCATTCCCCATCGTCATGCTGGCTCTGGAGAGGCTTTCTCTGGGCCCCATGTCTGGCTTTCCCCACGCCACGGCTCCAAGGACAGGCAGGTGATTTACCAAGTGCTCTCTTTCCAGTCTCCCAAATCTGCTTTCATCAGTGCAGCCAAGAAGGCGAAGCTGAGGTCCAACCCTGCGAAGGTCCGATTTTCAGAGCAGGTGACAGTCGGCGAGACGGAGCCAGTAAGTCCTGCTCTGCCGTCCTCTGTGATTCCCCCCACTGAGGTGTCCCCAGGGCCATGGGGCAGGAGGCAGCTGGGGGCCACAGGGCTCCTCTCCTCTGATTTGGGCTCCGTGGATGAGAGCAGCCCTCTGGCCCAGGGAGCCCTCCAGGGCAGATGCCCTTGGGCACACTCAAGGCACTAGGTCAGTGCTGGGGGGAAATGCCATGGTCCTTCTGTCTGGATGGAGCCCCAGAAACTGTCATTGGAAACCTGGTCCCACCTGAGTCCCTGAGGGTGACATCTGGGCAGTGCCAGCGCCTGCCCTAAAGGAATGGCTGTGGCTTTCAGCCCGGTGCCAAAGGCTTCACAGGAGCACCCATGGTGCATGGGGCAGGGTGACCAGGGCAGTGCTGCATGGCAATGGAAGCTGTTACGCTGCAGTAGTGTTCCAGCCCAGCACCATTATCTCTTAATTGCAGAAAGGTTTTATCAAGCAGTGTACAAAAAAACCCAAAAGCAAAACTGAAAAAAAAAAACCCTGTAAAGCGCTTCTAGCGAATTCCATTTTTAAGCAAAATCAATTAAGTAATTATCTGATTGAAACACTTCTCACTAAAATCAGCCTTCACCCAACTTCCTGCACAGGGCACGTGCAAGGTTGAGGTGGGCTAGGCTTGGGTTCCGGGTCAGGAAAGGAGGTCGGCTCTGAGCCACCCCAGCCATCACCTCCCCTCTGGGACACCAGCTGGGGAGCGGGACGGGCTGCCAGGCATGGGCACAGCTCTGGGACGTGCTGGACGGAGTGGGATGCTCCATTCCCGCTGCAGTTGCTGGGAGCTGGGGAGGTGAATCTGTCAGGCAGCGCTGAATTGCTCCAGCTCAGCGCTTCTCAATGGCTCAGCAGAGACGCTGGATTTTCAAGGGAAATGTGCCTATAGAAGCAGAGGATGCTGTAACCGCTCCATCCCTGACGCTCATTCTCTCTCCCCACCCTCTCTCCGTGTCTCTGTGCCCCCCATCCTCCTCGCCTCACCCGTTGGTGCCCTGTGTGGCAGGACATGTTGAAGAAAGAAGCTCTCCTCCTCATTCCCAACGTGCTGAAGGTTTTCCTGGAGAATGGACAGATCAAATCCTTCACATTTGATGGCCGAACCACCGTGAAGGTGGGCCACGCTGCTCCCCCCATGGCACTGTGACACTTCTTTCCTCTCGCCTGCCCAATCCATTTTTCCTTGTCTCCTGGTTCCTTGCACAATCACCGCAGCAGCGCTTGGCTGGCTGCGAACTGCCACTGCGTGATAGATAGCCCCTCCGCCTCCCCGGGCAACAGGCTTTGCAGCTGGCAGGGGCGGGTTTTTGCTGTCTTTCTCTCACGCCTAACTTTTCTCCTTGCTGTGAGCCTGCCCTCCAGCAGGATGGATGCTCCTGCGAGTCCTGCTGCCAGGGGCCAGCTCCCTGCAGCCCCACTCCGAAACACTGCAGTGTTACCTGGGGTGCTGGGGGTCTGGCTGCTGGTCACCTCCTGCTGCGAGATTGCTTTGCCCAGCGGTCTCTGGGTACCATGCCATGGCCCTGCTCAGCACTGCAGGGCTTCATCCTGCACTGGTGTGGCCCCAGGTGCCAGGGAGGAGGGGGTCTCAGTGGGGTACCAGATCCCCCCCTGGGAGGGAGCCAGTGCCTGGCACCCAAGCTTGTCCATGGCATTTGCAGGATGTGATGGTGACGTTGCAGGACCGCCTGTCCCTGAGGCACATCGAGCACTTTGCCCTGGTCCTGGAGTATTCCAGCCTGGAGCAGAGCCACCAGTTACTGCTGCTCCAGGACAAGCAGCCGCTGGCTTCTGTT
>NW_010541666.1:35749-36612 GCF_000687285.1 Phaethon lepturus
ACAAGAAGGCTCTTCTCCTACCAGTGTGGGGCTTGGCTGGGATTGTGCCGTGGGGTGATGTAGCCTTTCCTTACCCCTGGCTTAGTCCTGTGGGCTCAGGGGTGCAAATGGTGGCCAAAGAAGGAGACGATCAGGCTTTTACCCATCCCACCCTGACAGCACTGTGGAGATGCTCTGTGCTCCAGCCTGGGCAGCTGCAGACAGCATTCATGAACATCCTTGGCCTGCCCGGGAGAGCCAGGAAGCTGGCACTGCATGGGACCAGGGATAAAATGGGGATCATGGAGGAAGCATTAGCCTTGGTGGCGTAAATCCCTGCAGCACCAGGTAAAGCTGTCACACCAAGGAAGGCTGGGCTGTTCCTGGGATGAAAGGATCAGACGGTGCATGGAGGAGAGAAACCAAATCCCCCCTCAGGGGAGAGGGGGTCTCCTGCCCTGCAGGCAAACATACGTGGTTCCTGGGCTCACCGCTCCCCTCTGTTCCTGCCACAGGTTGTGCAGAGGACACACTACCATGGCATGAGATGCCTCTTCCGTGTGAGCTTCTTCCCCAAGGACCCAGTGGAGCTGCTGCGCCGGGATCCTGCAGCGTTCGAGTACCTGTACATCCAGGTAGGGGACTCGCCCCTAGGAACTGGGAGCTGATGGTGCTCGTGGGCCATGTGTCTGCCCAGGCTGGGCCCTGTGGAGACATCACTGGGTGGTGGGTGCTCTGTCCCCATGGCTGTCTGAGGACACCTCTCCTCCCTCCTGCAGAGCCGCAATGATGTGATCAGAGAGCGCTTCGGCACAGACCCCAAGCCAGAGATGCTGCTGGGGCTGGCTGCCCTCCACATCTACATCACCGTCTCAGCCACCCGC
>NW_010541666.1:36632-36888 GCF_000687285.1 Phaethon lepturus
CCCCCCCCACCGACACCCCCGTCCCCGCCACCCGCCCCAGCCAGAAGGTCTCCCTCAAGAACGTGGAGTGAGTCCTCCTTCCTCTCCCCGTGCCACCACGCAGCGCTCCTCTGTGTCCCCTCCCTGTGCTCCTGCTCAGTCACTGTGTAGCTGGGGCGCTCCCAGCAATGTTTTGGGGTGCTGAGCATGAGATGCCCTGGGAGCCCCCCGAGGAGCTGGCCAGTGGCTTATGGGCTTGGCAGCAGTGACACGCAGC
>NW_010541666.1:37016-38138 GCF_000687285.1 Phaethon lepturus
GCGCCACGCGGTCCCACCAGAGTGCCGTGTAAGACCCCCGCACGCTGACATCCAGCCACACGCGGCAGCCTTGCCAGGGCTGGCGGGGATATTTGCTGCAAGCCCAGGATCATTTCCATGGGAACCTGGGCTGACTTTCTGCCTGGCATCTCAGGCAAGGAGAAGGCACTGTGGCTGCGTAATCTCAGCCCATCACCAAGCTGTGCAGCCCTGGCTCAGCCCTCCTGCAGCTCCTGGTAGTCTTAAATCCATACGGAGTCCATCTGTGCAAGCTGGCCTTGCCCGGTGTGCATGAGGAGGGAGTGGGGAGATGGCACCCCGTGAGGGCCCCAAAAGAGGTTTGGGGTTTTGCCCAGCATCCCTTAACCTTGCATGAAGGTGAGTGGGAGCTGGGCTCAGCTGCAGAGCCTGGCACTGCTGCGTTCCCCAGCCCAGTGCTGGTGGCTGTGACACCAGCTGGGGTCCCGGTCTCTTGGGGACCCCACCTGGGGCTGTCACTGCTCCGTCTGTGACACCAAGAAAGTGCTGATGTGGCTCCGGCTCCCTCTGATGGCAAGAGGATGCTGTCAGGCAGCATCCCTGGTTTCTGGCCCTCTCTGCCCATCAGTGGGGCCTCTGGCCTGGCGACTCAGGAAGACTTCCCTCCCCGCAGGAAGGAGTGGGGCCTGGAGCCCTTCCTGCCCCCCTCGCTCCTGCAGCTCATCAAAGAGAAGAGCCTCCGGAAATCCCTCTCGCAGCAGCTCAAAGCCCACCAGAACCAGCCCGGCGGCACCAAGGTGAGCCCAACGCACGCGGCCACGGCTCAGGGCTGGTGGGGTGGCAGTGTGCCCTCCGCCCCAGCCATCCTGTTGTCCCTGGCTGCTCAGGGACTCCTGTCATTGCTGCTTAAGTCTCCTTGGATGGGAGATAAATCCCGGGGTGGCCAGGCAGCCGCTTTCTCTCCTGAATCCACTTCCAAGAGCTGATCTGGATTTTGGGGACTGCAGCGAGGATCAGTGGTGTGAGATGAGCCGAGAGCCGGCTCTCAGCTTGGCCAAAGTGGCACACATCAGTTAAGCCTGTGTTTATCGTTATCTCTGCTTCTGGGCTTGGAAAGTTCTGGAGGAGGCTGCTGAACGACTC